>NW_025320994.1:0-18045 GCF_019176455.1 Solea senegalensis | reverse complement strand
GTGTGGTTCTGGACTAGATTTTGAGTTGGTGAAACAAAAGGCTGGAGGAAATAAAGGGGAGGAAGAGTGAAAAGTCCTTTGATGACAGCACGAAATATGATCTTTATTGCTTGAAGTTTGAGCCAGCAAAGTGGTGAGAACACGGAACAGGAATGCACATTAGGGTCATGTGGTACCTTCAAGTCTTTCACTATCTTTTGATACAAACCTGAAAGTTAACGTCCCCAGATTCCCAGGCTTGTGTCATCAATGATTTATCAGTCAGGGATTTTTTTTGAAAAATATATGCCATCTTTTAATGTTTTTTTTTCCTAGTCTTTAAAGATAGAATTACTTTAGACATTTACCTATAGCTACTTCACCATATGCCTGGTAATGGCAGTGACTCAAGCGTGTGAACTGCTGCAGGGGTTGTGGAGTGAGAGAAGGGACTATGGAGGGTGGGAAAAATGCAGCACAGCCACCGGCAACAGAGAATAAAAGTGGGTTAGGGTCATTGAGTTGTCGTAATTATCAGGCAGTTATGTTGTACAATTGCGAGGGAGCAATACTTTATAGCTTTATCAATTGAAACTGTTTGCACAGCTGCCCTTTAGTTAAATCGTAGACCTGGACATTTAGAACGAATAAGTGATAATCTGGGGTTCGCTCTGGTGTATATTGCATTGTAAAACGACACGTCTCTGTCCATATGAACCCTGTTATTATGAAGTGATTAATCCAAAAAAAAAGTATGCCATAAAATGTTTTACGATGAGGTAATTGGTACTTATCATTTAGCCCAATTTTTATGTGCATTATATTAACTTAATCCACATAAACAGAAGAAAAGAATCAGAAAAAAAAGCTGTCAAGTATAAAGATATAGTTTAGATAGACAAGTACAGCAAAATGACTCCAGTGAGTGCACAGATTAATACATAAATAGTAAAGTAAAAGAGAAACACAATCTTATATTAAAGAGGGGACCCCTCCACTCACTCCTTCTTTTCTCTAGTGCGTCAACGAAGCTACGATGGCCTTCGCATACATAAAAGGATGCTGTTCTTCTTTGTTTGCACATTAACCTTCCACTTTAAAATGCAAACATTGTGCTTTGGCTGTTATCTTTTCATGCTGCTTAAGAGTCGTAACGGTGCAAGGTGCCCGTCTCCATAAAGCAAGGTCCTTGCCTATAATACACATAAAAGGCACATTTTTTAAACGATACGAAAACCAAACTACTTTCTTAAGTGAATATACTGTTAAGAAAAGGCATGTTTCTACTAATTAACCCGGGGCATCTATTAAAAGATGTGCAATTGGAAAACAACCAGTGAAAACAGGCACAGGCAATAATAAAATGGTGGAATGTAAAAGAATAAGTTATGTGTAGTCGTTATCGCTGGCGTGATTGCTAGTGTTAGTCCTGTTTTATCGCAGTTTGAAATACAATGAAGGTCTTAAAAGACAGAGAGGGATCACTGTGAGTTGTTGTTAGTGGGCGCAAGCTTATCTTGAACAAACCCAGGAGCAGATGATAAAGACAAACCAATTGCTCCTCTGTTTACCAGGATCTGCAGTCCAAACTGTCAGTGCTGTTGTTGCTGTTGTTAAACTCATCAGGTTATCTGGCTTCCAGTTGCAGTTACCACCAGGCCTGTGTGGAATAAGATTTCCCTTTTCTGCCTGTAACAAAACTCTGACCCAGACTCGGTAACAGTCGAGTCCCATTAATACTATATACAGGGGAAAGTGTTATATAATCAAAGCAATCACATTTCTCTGTTTAGACGAAAGTGTTGCCGCTTTTTTTTTTTTGCTGAATTGATTTTTTTTTTCACGACCTCCGAGTACATAAAATGTTCAGTCAATAAGAAAAAAGCCTAAAATCGAAACCTTAATTACCAAAATTTTTAAGTCAATCTTAATGAGGTGGTGTTCAGCCGGGCATACACAGTAAGTGTGCACTGATTCACCGAGTCAAATGCAAATGCTGCAGACGCATTAGCTGTACAAGGACTGTAAGTCACTGTTAATGGTGCGGGACTGCATGTCAATAACACAGAGAGTGTGTGACTGTTTTTTTCTTTTCTTCCTGTCCCAGTGAACCCTCGAGGACCATGGGAACTGTAAATAAAAGTATGCAGAAATGCTCTCGCCCTCTGGCTGCAGGCTGCACATGCACACCACAAACAGATTGTGTTAACATGCAGGGAAGTTAAAAGTTAAAGTGCCTCGGCTAATGTGCATAAAGTTCACTTCTTGCACATTAGCGGAGGAATTCCTATTAGAGATTATTCATTAAGACCCACTGTGATAATTTCTTTTTTTTCCAGCAGGATTTCTAAAGATTTGAGCTGGGAGCCTTTAGTACAATAATAAGTTAGCCATTGGAGAGATGTTTTACAGGCAATTGATGTGCTACAGGCGTAGAAATAATGTCCCCTCTGCTCTCCCCCATACATCTCAAGCTCTTTTTTGCAGATTTGCTCCTGCTGACAGAGCGCTAATAACCTCTGCACTCAGTCGATGGGTTGAGTGACCAGTCAAGCAGGCTTCAGTGTTGAAAGGCATTCAAGTTGTTTTTTTCTGGGTCAAATAGTTTTTGAAAAGGGTGATGCTTGTTGTGGAGTGGTACACGGTTAAGCAAGAGCACAGAGATATTTTTGAATTATATTTCATTCATGTTTATAAAGTACAAGCGTCTGAAGACTTTACAACTTTTGTTTGTCTTCACTGCTTAACACCGTGTTTTGTTTGGTGTGCTCGTGACTTTGTTGTCAGCGGTGCTTTACGAGCTGAAAGGATAGCAAACTCCTGCTGATCGTGTCTGCTTCCAGCAGCCAGAGGGGGTCTCGCCCTCATTTCCCCTGAAAGTCTCTTCTTTAATACCATGGCTTTACTGTTAATTATCCTATGCGTTTGGAAATTAAAGGTCGGCCTAATCTAATTATCCAAAGATACAAGAGCAGTGGATAAACACTGGTTATAATCTTAAGGTCAGATGTAGGATAATTACTCAAGGGCCACTGTGGGAAATTAATGCTAATCATCGTTAACTAAGACTGCTTCTACTGCCCCCACCATATGTATCTTCTAGATGTCTGCCCCGTTGTGTGTCTGTTTTCAGACTTGTCTAATATCCCTTTTTCTTTCTTTCAGGTTTCCGCAAAATCAGCCTCGACGATCTACGAAAGGCCTACATTGTCAAGGATGTGCAGCAGTACATCCTCCACAGGCTGGATCAGGAGGAGGCCCTGAGGCAGCATCTCACCAAAGAGACCGCGGAGATGCTCAACCAACTTCACATCAAAAGCAGCGGCTGCTTCCTCTACCTGGAGCGCGTGTTGGACGGAGTGGTGGAAAACTTCATCATGCTCCGCGAGATACGCGACATCCCCGGCACGCTCAATGGCCTCTACCTGTGGCTCTGCCAGAGACTATTTGTCAGAAAACAGTTTGCCAAAGTTCAACCCATCCTAAACGTAATCCTGGCAACTTGCAGACCACTCACAGTCAAAGAACTGTACCATGCAGTCTGGACCAAAAATATGACCACGACTATGGAGGACTTTCAGAAAAAGATGGACATTCTCTCCAAGTTGTTAGTCGATGGTCTTGGGGGCACTAAAATCCTGTTTCACTACAGTTTTGCAGAGTGGCTACTGGATGTGAAGCATTGCACCCAGAAGTACTTGTGCAATGCGGCAGAAGGACACAGGATGTTGGCGATGAGTTACACCTGCAGAGCAAAGCAGCTAAAACCACTCGAGGTGCAAGAGTTTGCACTACACCTGGTCAATTCCAATCTGCAGATAGAGCCGTTCAACCTGGCTCTTTGGATGGTTTGGAATGGAACTCCTGCTAAAGACTCTCTCACCACATCTATACCAAGAGAGCAGGAAGTCCTTCAGCTTCTGGTCAAAGCTGGAGCGCATGTTAACAATGAGGACGATCACGCCTCATGTATTGTCCAGCAGGCCCTGGAAAGGGAGGACTCGATAAGGACATTGCTTGACAATGGGGCATCAGTGAACCAGTGCGACTCGAGTGGAAGAACTCTGCTGGCCAACGCTGCGTACAGCGGAAACCTCGATGTGGTCAACTTGCTCATTTCCAGAGGTGCAAACATGGAGCTGGAGGACAACCACGGACAAACAGCACTTACTCTTGCTGCGAGGCAGGGCCATACCAAAGTGGTCAACTGCCTAATTGGTTGTGAGGCCAACATCAACCACACGGATCATGATGGATGGACGGCCCTCCGCTCAGCAGCCTGGGGTGGACATTCAGAGGTTGTATCTGCTCTGCTCTACGCCGGTGCCAAAGTGGACTGTACCGATGCTGATGGCAGAACCGCTCTGAGAGCTGCAGCTTGGGGAGGTCATGAAGATATCGTGTTGAACCTGCTGCAGCACGGGGCTGAGGTCAACAAAGCAGACAATGAAGGACGGACAGCTCTCATTGCTGCAGCTTACATGGGGCACAGAGAGATTGTCGAGCACCTCTTAGACCATGGGGCTGAAGTTAATCATGAAGATGTGGACGGAAGGACTGCCCTCTCAGTCGCTGCTCTCTGTGTGCCTGCAAGTAAAGGTCACGCGTCTGTGGTGAGCCTTCTCATCGACAGGGGAGCAGAGGTTGACCACTGTGACAAAGACTGCATGACTCCCCTCCTCGTGGCTGGCTATGAAGGACACGTCGATGTAGTTGATCTGCTTTTGGAAGGCGGAGCCGATGTGGATCACACGGACAACAATGGCCGCACCCCTCTTCTTGCTGCTGCATCAATGGGCCACGCCTCAGTTGTCAACACCTTACTCTTCTGGGGTGCTGCTGTTGACAGCATCGACAGCGAGGGAAGGACTGTGCTGAGCATCGCATCTGCTCAGGGTAACGTGGAGGTGGTCAGAACTCTGCTGGACAGAGGTCTGGACGAGAATCACAGGGATGACGCAGGCTGGACCCCGCTTCACATGGCTTCATTCGAGGGCCATCGCCAAGTGTGCGATGCCCTCATCGAGCAAGGCGCTCGTTGTACAGAGGTAGATAACGATGGTAGAATACCGCTGATATTAGCTGCACAAGAGGGACATTATGACTGTGTGCAAATTCTTCTGGAAAACAAGTCATGCATTGACCAGAGGGGATATGATGGGAGGAATGCTCTCAGGGTGGCTGCACTGGAAGGCCACAGGGACATTGTTGAACTGCTGCTGAGCCACGGAGGGGATATCGATTACAAAGACGCAGATGGGCGTCCAACACTCTACATATTGGCACTTGAAAATCAGCTGGCCATGACGGAGTATTTCCTTGAAAACGGGGCAAATGTGGAAGCTTCTGACACTGAAGGCAGAACGGGCCTACACGTCTCCTGTTGGCTAGGACATGTTGAAATGGTGAGGCTGCTGATAAACTATCATGCTGATGTGAATGCCTGCGACAATGAGAAGCGATCTGCCCTCCAGTCTGCCGCGTGGCAAGGCCACACGAAAGCCGTACAGTTTCTGATAGAGAGTGGCACACATGTTGACCACACATGCAACCAGGGGGCAACAGCACTAGGCATAGCCGCACAGGAGGGTCACATTGACGTTGTGCAAATACTTCTTGAAAATGGCGCTGACCCCAACCACGCTGACCAGTTTGGACGCACCGCAATGAGAGTGGCAGCAAAAGGTGGCCATTCAATGATCATAAAACTCCTGGAAAAGTATGGGGCCACAACGCTAAACGGCTGCAGTCCCTCTCCTGTACACACTTTAGAAGAAAAAACACCATTAGGAGTGACTGGGAAAATGCAGTCCCTCACCATTAAATCAAGTAGTTCTGGCAGCACCGGTGCAGGAGATCTGCAATCATCTGGACGTGGTCTGAACAACGGACCCGTCCATGCTTTCAGTTCGCCCTCAGAATCTCCCGATTCCACTGTAGATAGGCAAAAGTCCTCCTTGTCAAACAACTCCCTCAAGAGTTCAAAGAACTCGTCCCTGAGAACGACATCATCGACGGCCACGGCGCAGACCGTGCCGATCGACAGTTTTCACGGACTTACGTTCACAGAACAAATCCAGCAGCACTCACTGCCCCGTAGCCGCAGCAGGCAGTCCATCGTGTCCCCTTCCTCAACAACCAAGTCCATTGGTCAGCAGCCATCGTCTCCGTCCAATGACTTTGACTGGTCTCAGTTAAAACCTGGTCTCAAATCAACAAAGGGAAGCAAGAGCGGAAACGGGACATCAAACAATAAGAGCTCGGACAAGAAGAAGAACAAGAACAGCGGATCGACGCAAGGGCAAGTTTTGGAGTATGAGATGACACAGTTTGACAAGCGGATCGCCTTCAACAAATCAGTAGCCAACATTTCGGTGAAGGATCCCCACTGTAAGATCATGATTGGCGGCTCACTTCAGCAGGAGAGGGGACAAGTCCAGGATCAGTTCTTTATCCAGCAGCAGAGCTGCGCAGAGAAGAAGAGAAACGGCATCATGACCAACCCCAACTATCATCTACAGGGTAATCAGGTTTTCCTGGGTAGGGTAGTTTCTCGGACTGCACAGAACAGAGGCCACGAGGATGTTCTAGAGAACTATCCCATAGGGGAAACCGAGCTAAGCCTTAAACAAGCCCTGAAACTGCAGATTGAAGGATCAGACCCTGGGTTTAACTACAAAAAGGAGACTCCGTTATAGCTGGTAAGAAACACTTAAACCCTCCAGTATGTGCGTCAAGTATTGTAAAGTTGAAATTAAGGCCAGGGTGACAGAATGTAGATAATACTTCATTTTACAGCGGCTAATTTAGAGACTAATAACAGACCTTGAGTTGTTACTGGATTGTACTCAGAGCCGTCATTAGCTGGATTTCATCAGACTCGCACGGAGAATCAATCTCAATCTAGAGAAGCTGATTTTTTTTCTCCCCCTCCCTCCCAAACCAAACATTAACTTTGAATCATTCCTGTGCCGTTGCAGATGTCTTGAAACGCCATTCGTCACGCAGACCATCGGAGGGATTGTGCCAAAGCAACTGTTTTCACCTGCATTTCTGTTCTGTTGTTGTTGTTGTTGTTGTTGTTGTTGTTTATCAGATTAAATATAATACCTGGGGAAGATTGTGGATTTTCTGCCTGAGGCTTATGTGAACTGATACTTCGATGTGCCTACATCTGTTACAGCCTTCTTCATTTATTCATGCAAACCTATCATTTTTAATTTAATGTTAATGCTATTTAATAAACAGTGTATGCACTTTTAAAAAGATGAAAACGACAGACATGCATTTGTTCTATTTGCGTCGCGTACCATCCAGCAAATTGAAACAAACATCCAACGCTTTTTTTTTTTGTTTTTTTATTCTTCTATATCATGTTTGTTCTGTCTTTTTTATTTTATTTTATTTTGTCACACTGACAGCAATGTAACATTGAGTACATTGTCACAAACCAGAGGACATAGCAGTAACTGATGTCATGGTATGAACTTAAGCGCATTTATAGTCTGCCTTTTCTAGAGACCCCCGCCACATCTAATCTGTGTTAACCTTGATCAGTGTGCTCAATCTATGTTGTGTGTAATATATTGATAGCAATGGCAGTTACAAGCATATTTATTTTTGGAAAAAAAAGCCACTTTTGCTGCATTTTTTTTGTGTTGCATTAGCTCTATCATGGTGCTGTGTTCAGACGTTGCCTGCAGTTATTTTTGTTTGGACTCTTGGGTTTTTTTGTCCGCTTTGTGCATCTCTGTATTATTACAAATATCTTAAGAGAGCGAGATCCATTGAAAGTTAATTTTGTCCCTATGGGATTTTTTTTTTAAGTTGTTTATGTGTGTTTATGTTTTTGTGATGCATAAAAAAAACAAATATTTAAAATAACTCATTGTGTACCGGTAACAAAAGTTTGGTGCTATAAACGCAGCAGTTTCAAGTGACCGCAGTGCATCTGTCTGCGTTTGTCCTGAGTTCCGTGTATAACCTACTGCAATGCAAGAGAAACAAAAACCCAAGCTTTTTGTTTTCTTATTGTCACGTGGTTCCTTTTGAGTGATTTACTTGTGGATATTTCAGGGGCTCGTCACAAAAACCAGGGGGTTCAGCTTGTAGCCGTGAGTGGTTAAGTGTTAGAAATGCAAAAATTGTAATGCCAAAGTTGAAACGGCACACTCTGACCCCCCCTCTCCTCCCCGTGCGGAGCTGAAAATTAGCTCAACAGGACTTAACCCCCGCGGGAGAAGGAGGGGAGGAGGTGCTCGACTGTGGCACTGAGGGAACCAAACATCTGTTTCTCATGAACTCTGTGGAGCTGCGTTAGCGTTTACAGGCTGTGTCATATTTTTGCAGGCTTTTCACGCCGTTAACAGTGAGCTATTTTTCACCGCTAACCGGGATCAAGGGGGTGGCGGAATGGGGATCAGCAAACCTATCGCATGCACAAACACTTATAAGCCCTAGTGAAAGCTCCCAGCTCTCCATTTCTATGGTAGCTCTAATGTTATGCCATGAAGGGTTAAATAGAAGGATTCAAGGCAGGATGGAGTCGAGAAAACAGTGTTGGAAAAACAAAAGTGTATAGTCTTATTGAGAAGTTCTCTTGTTTGTCTTGACTGTGTATTGTCTGTCACCTTTGATTTGACTGTCAGTGGTTGGATTGTAAATAGCTTACCATGTACATTCGACTTTCAGTTAAAAAGAATTCCTGTATTATATGAAGTGGAATTTTCTGATGTATATTAAAGTGCTTAATAAACATATTTGCTTTCCTGCTGAGAAACTCTTTCCCTACTTTATTTAGTGAGTGATGGACATAAATGAATTCTCCTATTGGACAATTCCAGCTGTCAATCACATATTAAGCAAAGACTCATTTCACCACTAACTTGCATTCAAATTAAGTTCTTTCTGCAGCCAGCAAAAAAAAATTCTTCAGGGTCTGAAAAAAACGAACAGAAACCGAAACACATAAAATTTCCTAAAAGCACACCCCGAAAAAAAATTGATCTTTCAAAAACAGACTCGAAAAAAAAAAAAATCTCGTAAAAACAGACCCCCCCGAAAAAATCCGTAAAATCAGTGTGTAATGTAATAGAATACTGTGATAGTTTTAACTAAACAACCGTTTTCACTTTTTCTCTAGACCCGCCCCCTCCTGACCAGACTAGATGCTCATTGGCCACCAGGGAGTGTGAGACCCCTGACCTGTGAGTTCCATGCATACATTTTCAGACATTTATCTCCACACTCACAGCAAAATGGACAAAGAGAATGATCTTTCACCACCGTCTTAATGTCTACATCTGTTGAATTTGTCACGCATGTGTGACAAATTGTAATATTTGGCTTTGTGCCGTTGAGCTCAGGTTATGAAAGCGTAAGTCAGCGCCAGCAGGAGCTGCTGTGTTTTCCTGTGAGGCGAACAACACACAACCTTAACCTGCTGCACACGTGTCCTCTGTGAGCCACGCTTGTCTTCTCCTTGTCAAAAATACCTAACCCTGAATCTCAAGACTAACATGGTCCATAAACTCCAGTGATGTCTGCATTTGTTTAAGATGAATAATAAAATGATAAAGGTCTTGTTCGCCTCTGTCAACCATTCAGATTTCATTTGACATCTGTCCACACGTACAAAACGCAAGGAGAGAATTTCTTCACATCAACAATTTTGAGCAGATTTTATGTATGAAATTGACTTTAATTGCACTGATCTTGAAACTAGTGAATTGCAAAGTACATCAATGCTGCTGGATTAAAAATGTGTGTCAGTATAAATACAGTATGTGTATTTAAAAAAGTCTTGGAATAAAAATCTCAGACCCGAAAAAAATCTTGTAAAAACAGACCCGAAAAAACAATCTTGTAAAAACAGACCCAAAAAAACAATCGTGTAAAAACAGACCTAAAAAAAGAAATTTCGTAAAAACAGACCCGAAAAAAAATCTCTTCATAAAAGACCCGGAAATTTTTTTTTTGTAAAAACAGACCCAGAAAAAAATCTTGTAAAAGCAGACCTGAAAAAAATTTCATAAAAACAGAACCCCCAAAAAATCTTGTAAAAATATACCTGAAAAAAAAATAGTGTAAAAACAGACCTTAAAAATCTCGTAAAAATATACCTGAAAAAAAAAAACGCGTAAAAACAGACCGAAAAATCGCGTAAATATAGGCCTGAAAAACGAAATCTCATTAAAACAGACTCGAAAAAAAGAAATCTCATAAAAACAGACCCTGAAAAAAAAGTGTAGTGTTGACGTTTGTGTTCCGTCAGTTTTAATCCACAAATCACTTTGACTATCGTATAAAATTACACTCAGAGTCTGAGTTATTGACGAGAATCACTCATATTGACAAACTGTTAGTGTTGACAGACGTCGATGTAAACTGCGACTCGATCAGACGGCAGACGACGACGACAAGCACGAGGCAGTGAATTATAGATTTTTTTACCCTGTATTGATGCTGTGAAACCGCAAGCTCTGCTGTTAACCCATAGAACACAGAGCTTTTCCATTACTATATTAAAACGTATAAACAGAGGCTATAAAAATGAGCTATATAGAGTGTCCATCCATCTTCTACCGCTTTATCCTCCATAGGAGGGTCGCGGGTGTTTGCTGTGCCAATCTCAGCTGACATAGGGCGAGGGTACACCCTGGACAGTTTGATATAGTGTCTTATATCCTTATTTTCAGCACGTAACATTGAAAGTTTGTTTTTATGAACGAAATAGAAGAAAAACTGTCTTTTTCGGTGATTTCTGCACAATTCATACCTTTGACTCAACGAAAAAACACACACACCCAGGATGTCCATATAAGGAGTTGTGTATTATTTCCACAGCAACTTACCAAGAGTGCATCTGCAGAACAGATCCATGCCATGTGAGCACTAGGGCTGCAATCTGACTAGTCCACTAGTCGTTACAGTAGTCCGTGACTAGTCGACTATTGAAATAGTCATTAGTTGCAGCCCTAGTAATCACAAAGGTTAATACCTACTTCAATGTGGGTCACGAGACGACACCGGGGCCAAACGGGGACAAACCAGGACAGTGCCGGCGTCACAACACACGGCTCCCGCTGAAGTGGAACAAGCATGTGAGCCAGTGCTATCACGTCCACCCTCCAGTTCACTCAGTTCATGTAAGAGAGGATGATTTGATCTATTTGAACACAAATGTTTATGCAGTTTCACCAGATTACGCTAACGTAATAATAAGCTACTTGAATCCGGATCCTTGGACTCACCCTTACAATTCACTTAAATTCAAAATTTGATGAATAGTATTATGGAACAGCAGCGTTTCAAATCAATTTTTGACTTATTTTTTTTGGGCCCAAATGGCGAGGACTGGACAAAGTAGTTACACTCAGTTTGAAGAACACATTAGGCGTAATCACCATCACCCAATAATTCAGGGAAAGAAGTGACACGGAGCAGCTGAAGTGGGATTTAAACTTCACTGTGGCCTTCGTCTGTGAGCTGTTGGAGGGTGGGTGTTAATGCGTAAACCATCTGCCGCACTGATGTCATGTAATGTGCACTGTCCAAGCTCGGAGATTCTTCTCATGGAGCAGCTGCCAGTGGCCACATCTGGTTCTTCTCCACCCATGCCCTTGTTTTGGATACAGCGCTAACAAGCCTCCATGCAACGCAGCACAACATGGAGACAGTTGCTGTCGTTGGAGACTGCGACGGACCTGAATGCCATGTGCAAACAGGTTTCCACTCCAGAAAAACACTTCTCCTTTTTTTTTTTTTAGCTCAGGAGAACAGAAACGTGCAGTTTTTGTTGTTGTGCTGCGCTGAAAAGCTGCCTTCACATGGCTCTCAGCTGGCTCCAGGTAATTATCAATTATGCTAATCCCCGTGTCCTTGTGTGGAACGCTTTTCTTGGGAAGGAGGAAATCACAAAGAATGCGAACACTCTCACGTTTTATTTGCCGTCTGGCAGAGCCGTGGACGCGACTCTGGGTCTTTATGTCCAGAAAATCACATCTGCGTATTGTAATGCTGTGTTTTAGCGCCACTGATCACTGTGCAAGACTCTGACATGGTCATGTTTTTTTCCTACATCCTGGACATTAGATCCTGTAAAGCCATGGTAGTAGCCCATAGTATACTTTTAAATAAGAGAATGGTTTCAGTGTTTTCACTTTTGGACAGATAGAGACGTTGAAACTGTGGCAAAGGATCTTTTTTTTTTACAACCTTTACAATATTATAGAGAAGAGAAACATAATGAGCAAACACTAGAGGCGTCAGTAAAGGGAAAAAACCCTTTTAACAGGAAGAAATCTCTGACAGAACCAGACTCAAAGATGTGCGGCAATGTGCCTAGACAGGTTGGGGTGAAAGGAAACAGGGACAGAGGAGAGACCTGGAGCTGATAGTATACATAACAGTTCTGAATCAGTGATGACATGTTTATAGAACTACAATGTCATTTATACAATTGTTGATAAGAAATGATACTGATATCAACTTTGAATTGGACTGCACACAATCATGAATCGCGTCCCCAATCAAGTGTCCCCATGCAAGTCGGGGAGTGCAGTAGTTCCCTGACCTGAATTTTGAATCTGCAAAACCTTTCGACAACTTTTCGCCTTTGACGTGTCCATAGCTCATTTACATTGTCACCAAAATGGACGCCAACATTCAAAGTGGCTGACTTCCTGTTGCGATGAGGCCATGGTTACAGTTGACTTTTTTGTTCGTCTTGCTCCATAATGTCTTCCCACCAAGTTTCGGGCAATTCGGTAGAACTCAATTTTGCCTCCCTTTTTTACCTTAGGGGGCGCTATAGAGCCCTTGAGCAACACACAGGTCTGGGAACTATGCCAATATTGCATTTTTGCCAGAGCTGACCTCCATGCAAAGAGTTTTTATGCTGGCTAACCCGATCAAAATTGACCGTAAATCCATGCATGTAATAATAATCTGAAGGATGACGATATTTTTCTCGCACATATTTGTGCCAGCAGCCGTTTCGGCCCCTCCCATTCGTGGCTCGGGCCTATTTATAGCATACAGAATGAATGGACACAATTTCACGTAGAAACACTTCAACACGTCTTCCAAAAAGAGTGGAAAAGGGGGTTCAACTCCATACTAAAGTACTGTACAGTATATGTATTACGTAATTACGGCCCCTATTGGTATGAGAGTCATGTGTCCCAATACTTTTGTCCACCTCACTGAGCAGGTACATGAGTGACAGAGTCGAACAGCACATTTCATCTCATCAGAGACACTTTTTATTCTCTCAATGTTAATTGGCGTTCTGGGAAACTGGCATCCACACAAGAATAAACAGTCAGCTTCTCCGGATCAGCGCCAGCAGTGATTTGGTACGGAGGCAGCCAAGTGGAGTCATTTTTTACAAAAGAGAATTTAAATCCATCCATTTCCTTTTTTATTTTTTTTTATTTTTTTAATAATGACCAAAGTGCAGTCATGCAGAGCGTTTTATCCGAGCGGGTTTCAAATGAGATTGACCCGAAGTTGCCAGTAAGAGGAACATTGTTAAAAGTGAGGTGAAAAAAGGTGTTTTCTTTTTTCCTTTAAAAAAAAAAACTCTTTGTAATTACTGACAATTCAAGAGAGGAAACGGCGGCAATTAAAGCACTTAGAATGGAAATGTGTGTTGTAGCTGAACCTTGATCAAATGTCCTTGAAAGGGTCTTTAAAGGAAGAAATAGCACATTGATTCTCTTGGCCGATGAAATGCTGCTGTGTATTTTTGGACAAGATTTGCTAAACTTTTCCGGTCGACCGAGAAGTTGCAACGTCACTGGGTCTGTGCCGTGTTTCTTAAGACATGAGATAATACTACATTATAGGACCATTTCCACCCAACTTAAAGTACCAGTTCCTGCAGGCCGTGGTTCCACAGCGGTGAAAGACCGGAGGAAATTACGCAAATGAGTGTGATGTCTTAGGAAAAGCTGTTGCGTCGCTAACTGACTTCAGAGCTCACACTGATCCCATTGAAACTGTATCGGATCCTTATGGAAGTGCGTCGGGACAATCACGCGACAAAACGACAGCAACCCTCGATTCTTTTCATCACACTCAGATCTGGTTTCAGGCTGAATTAGAAACACGTGGCCTGCTGGATTTTTTTATTTATTTTTTTTTAATGTGAGGAGATTTTACAAGCTGTTGCAACAAATCAAACGCTGAAGCACAACTGGGTTCGCTCAGTGCAACCTCCATGTCCATGACAATGGCTCCAGTACTGTTCCTCCCTGAGCAGGGTCAGTTTTGGGCCAAAGTACTTCCATTTACTTCCTCGTTCCTGTGGTGGAATTAAAAAGTTCTCAGGAACGTGATTAGGTTCTGGTGAAAAGTCAAGACCAAGAAGAGTCCACTATTTATGGCCTTGGTCTTGGTTTGTGTGGTCTTGACTACAAAACTAGTTAAGCGAAAAGAGACTTCCCCGTCAGACGTGATGATTTTCACAGCAACAAACTAAAATACAGGCAGCTGTGGTTCAGTGGTAGAGCGGTTTGCGCTCCAACCGGAAGATTCAGACTCAATCCTGGGAAAGACCCTTACTCGAAATTGCTCCTGGTGGCTGCAAATGGGTAAACATCACCTAGACTAGAAAAGGCATTTAGATGCAAACTACCGAGATACTAGTGTATCCTTCTGGAAACGTTTGTGCTATAAAGTCGACAGACGCTGGAAGATACCTAATCAATTTGGCCAAATTAGGCTCGTAAAAAACGCTTGCTTCAGACTTTTCAGATGAGAGTTTTTACGAATCCCTGTCTTAGTGACGGATGTGTCCGATCGAGCAATCGTGGCTTGGCCAAAAATCAAAGAATTTCATGCCACATAATGCATCATCACCTGTGATGATGCTGTGTGTGTGTGGCATTCAACTGAACTTTGAATGTTGTTCAGAAATGGTTGAAAGAATGACTTTTGTAATAGGACTGGCGTACTAATCAGTACAAGATCCAAACGTACAAGTATCTTAACCTCCCTTGGTGTCTGTAAACAGGCGTAGTTCACAGAGCCACAGTCATAATTTAAGTTTTTACCTCCAACAACCTCTAAAGTGCCAGAAATCCCTGATCCACCTGAAGTATTCATTGAGCCGTTGGTATTGATCTAAAAGCCCATCATTCCCCCTGCAGATACATGATGATCACCCTGTGCTATGGGGGCAGCATCAATCTTAGTTATAGCCACTGTAAAGTTTGGACTCACACGGTGCCAACAAGCAGTCATCACAAAGTTGCTTTCAGATGCTGTTGTGACAACGTGCCTGCCGAGTTTTATACTCTTTACTGGCGACGGTTCAAACGTGGGGTATTTGCGCTGAACAAGGCCATTCTTGTCCTGGAAACATGACTTTTTTCTTGCAAAAGAAAGCGTCTTAAAGAGCTGTTTTCTCCTCTAACTGAGGTTCGGTGAATTGAGAATTTAGAGGGAAAAAAAAGGGAGCCTGCGCTTAAAAATAGGCAGCTTTGAAAGGAGACTCTGTTCAACAACAATGCAGCAACTCACGAGCAACAAAGCTGCAAAATGAGAGATTACACGTACTGTACTCCTCTTTGTTGCCTGTTTACATTATCTCGACAGTCTCTCATCAAGGAGCGCCGATGAAAAGCTTTCATTACCTCCTCTCTGTGGAAAACCTGTTTTCTTCTCTGGAGCTCGGCACGGCGGCCCCCGGCGTGCACACAGGTGTTCCACTTTCACTGAACACTGAGCGGGATCATTCCCACACCTGACTACAATGTGGAGTCAAAATGTCTGTCACTGGGGAGACAAAACACTGACTGAGTTGGGTAAAGTGCGCCATCGTAGTGTGCGTCGTTAATCGTGACGGCTGAAGCCAAGGATAATAAATAGACTGAAGCTTAAACACAATAAAAAGCCTGTTACTCTACAGGGCCCAGATATTCCCGTTTGAGACAAAAGCAGCTGCCTGTAAATCAGAGAGGTTTTCAGCATTTCATAGCTCTGTCCTTCCTTTTCATCACAGTCACTTTCAGATGCAAACACTATATCCTGGAAATGTCAGCTGCAGAGGAAATAAAAACTTTGGGCTTTGTTTACAACTCGAAGTTTGGGGGAGAAGTGTTTTTTGAAAAGGTTTCATTAACCCAGGAGGTCAGGAGAATTTTTCCCGACCTGTGAAGCATATAATCGTTCAATTTACGTCCGTCTGGGTTTATGAGGTTTGCCCCCCTGACAGGAGTGAAAAATGTGGGACTGGGTGGAATCTGTACCGAGCAGCAGGGGATTTTAAGCTTTAAATATGTACAAGGATAACCTTATGAATATTACATTTAAATAAGCTCCCAACTTGGTAAGACCTGGTAAAAAGTCAAAAGTGTCAAAATCATCGGGAATATGCCATAGTTTATTTATGTATATAAAAGTTATTAAAAAAATGTCTTGTGAGGCACCAAAATGTTATAAAAAGTTCCTATAAGGATGTCAACAAAATAAGAATAAGTGATATTATACAGTAGTAAGATGGCAAACATCATGTCATACTGTATATAATAATTAAACTGTATCAAAACAAGTATAGTAAGGCACCGGGGAACAAAACTGCAATTTAATTAAATACTTAAAAAGTCAAAATAATGTCATAGGTATGAAATACAGGTATCAGGTTTCTGAACTTATTTTCCTCTTACATAGAGTAATTTAGTGTCATCTGCACAGATGTTTAGTTACCAATTAACAACTCTGTCTGAAATGAATGGGTCCCAAGGTGGTACCTTGAGGAACTCCTCCCTTAATTGTAAATGCAAAAAAATCAGCCATCTCATAATTTTGTAAATTGTATCAAAATAAATCAATATACTGTGTATATGTATGTATGTATGTATATATATATACTGTATGTATATACACAGTCTTGTATAAAGTACCTAAAAGGGATACTTGAGTAAAAGTACAAGTATCTTACCAAAAAATGAAGAAGTTGAAGTCACCTTTTTCAATAATACTTTTGTAAAAGACTTACGTGTATGACACTTATTGTACTTAAGTATCAAAAGTGATTTACTGACACATTAGTTGTGTAATGTACTCAAGTTTTAGAAGTAAAAGTATTAAGAAAGGGAGGCATTAAAATTGAGTTATGGTAGCTCAGGGGTCATCTTTTAACTGTAAGGTTCTGGGTTGGATTGCTGGCTACACTAGTCTACATGCCGATGTGTCCTTGGGCATATAAATACAGAGCATTTACCAACTCCTCTTCTGATATTTAGGGGAAATGCATTGCAGTACAAGTACACAGTTTATTTAGGAAATGTAAAAGCAGAAGTTGCTAGAAATATAAATAACAACGTAAAGAAGAGATACACGAATTTTGTACTTATGTACAGTAAGAAAGTATGTGTACATTACAACACTGTATATAGTGTATAAAAGCTATCAACAGCCTAAGTAAACCACTGTAGACACTACTACAGTGTAAACTGTGAAGTACAGTGGAATGTTTATCGTCACTCTCTGAACTTCTTCCTCCAGGGTCGTAACGTACCACAGCGTTATGAGTACAGTGCAAACAGAAGCAAATGAGGAACAGATTCTGCTTTCGCCATCAAGCTGGGAAAAGTGAGCACCACCTGGGTGTTTTATTGGTACTGAGCTGCTAAATCGGCTTATTATGCAGTGCTATTATCACCGGGAGATGAGGAAATTTTATAGAGTTGGCAAAGCTTCTCTCTCTCTCTCTGCCGCTCGGTCCCTGGCTCTGTCTAAATTTCTGACGTTTTTTCTACTTTTTTTCATTCTTCTGAGTTTCATTCTTTTACATTTTTCTTCCCTTCATGTTTTCTCCCAAGTGATCTCTCTTGATTTTGATTAATCTCTTCCTTGTTCTGTTGCTCCTTGTGATTCTGCAGCCTTTAAAAGTTTCCTTATTGTTTTCCTGATGCTCTCGCTCACATCAGTCTCTTTCTCTCTCCGGGTCACTCGTACCATCATCTATTGTCACTGTGGAATCATTCTTCAGTGTATTTATTCTTCTGTGTTTTCCTCTTCTGCCTTCTTTGAATACTTCACCCTCCCTCCCTCTGT
>NW_025320993.1:0-200640 GCF_019176455.1 Solea senegalensis | reverse complement strand
TGTAGTCCAAAATGAGACATAAAAGTCATAGTATAGTATGTCGTCCAAAATGCGACATAATTGTCATAGTTTAGTATGTCGTCCAAAATTTGACCAAAAAGTCATAGTATAGTGATAGAATAGTATAGTATGGTAAGTAACTCTAGGTTCTCACTTGTATGCCTAATTAAATGATGAGAGATATTTTTGAAGTTATTCTGTGTGGACATGTTTTTAACATCAGACGGCATGGTGCTCAAGCATCTGCCCTTTTGAACTTTGACTCGGTAAGGGCCCCTTTTGAAAGACATTTTCTGTTCATCTTTTTTTTTTATTATAAGTTAAGATTTAATTTTTTATTATGTGGCCCACAGCATACATTCTCTGTTAAATATGAAGAAAATTAAAGATTTATTTTGCTCAATGTTCACTACTTATATCTGTCATTTTCATCCGTAAACATCTATCCATTTGGCTGGATAGATGTCATGTTTTACAGCTAAAATATTGAGAAATGTGTATATTTATACACACATATGTATATACACATATATGTGTATATATATCATGACCTCCCTAAACTGCCCTAAAGGAATCTTTAAAAAAGATTGAAAAGCTTCTCTGCAATGTCATTATGAGACATTCAAAATAAAGGCAACATTCTCAATGCAAGTGTTCAACAAGGTCAAATACAAATGAAAATAATGGAAATATCTTCTTTAGGAGACTGATGTCGACCTTCTTCATTTATTCTTGCGTCTCCTTTTCTTTTTCTCAAGCAGAAACTCCTCCCAGGTCACCTTGGTAGTTTCGACTTCTTTTGGCAGTCGCCTGAAATATTCTGTTTGCCTGCGGCTACGTCAGTCCCCGCCCCCATCCCTCTTTATCTCTGCCACTCATCCCCCAGCCTCCTTCTCTGAACTTCTTTTCTCCTCCTTCCATCTTCCCTCTTTCTCCATCTCATGTTTTGTCAGATTTTTTGTGGGCCTCCATCACAACCTCTACCTCCCTCTGCTGTATCCTCTGCTTTTTCCTTTCTTTCCTGCCCAACGTATCCAAGAGATGCAGTAGCTGCAGGGTGTGTGTGTGTGTGATGTTATACAGTGGATCCAATGAGCACCTGGAGACCACTAACCATGATCATATCAATAAAAGGACATCTGCTCTACGGCAAAAAAAAAAACTGCATGAGAGGAGAGAAGGGAAGGAAAAAGGTGCATGTGTGTGTGTGTGAATGGGGGAGGTAAAGCAGCAGGACGAGGAGGCGAGTGAACAAAGACAACAGTGTAGAGGACGGATGACAAAGGAAAAAATATGAACAAACCGGAGCAAAAGTGAAGGAAAGGTGATGGAGAGGAAACTAAAAGATGGAGTGTGTGTGAAAGGGCTGAAATTAAAGTAAAGTAATTAAAGTAAAGTAAAGAAGGTGATGAGGAGAAGAGATGGACAAAGAAAAGTGGGTGATGGCCGTGAGAAAAAGAGGGAGGAATGAAAAAGAACTGCAAGGGTAAAGAAAAAGAAATAAACAAGAGAACATGAAAACAGATTGAATGAGCAAGAAAAAAGTTTACTCGAAATGTCAAAGGTAAAAGAAATGAAGCGTCACGAGTGATGAGGGATAAAAGTTGAAGAGGCTGCGGAAGAAAAGAAAAAAGAACGGAAAGAAAAAGCAGGAAAATGAGTAAGAGAAAAGGAGAGAAACAAGGATGGAGCGATGTCAAGATGAGGACAGAGGTGAGAGAAAGGGAGGGAATAAAAGGAGATAAGGAGAGGAAACAGGAAGCCAGTGGCAAACTGTGTGTGTGTGTGTGCCGTCCTGTGTATACATTTGAAGAAATGAAATTCATTTTTGTGCTAACGCTAATATATGATTCCTTTTTAAATGTGGCCTTGCCGATGCAAAGTGATATTAAAAAATAATAAATGTTGAATAGAGTGATGTGATTGCAGTGAGTCTTACATTTACATTACAGCAACAAGCTTCCAGTGTATAATGTGCCTGTAATACTCAAGCGTATCTTAAATAATCTCATCATAATAGAGGTTTTTCACAGCAGCTAATATTACACATAGGTGTTACCAATGACAGTAATTATGGTTCTACTCCATTTAGGTTTAAAAGGCTTCAGTCCTGCTGTTTCCAGCTGTAAGGTGGACGTCACAATAATAAAGACTTGACACTTTAGCCCACAGAAGCCATTTTGTGTATACAAGTACCTACATTTTAAAGTCTGTATATAGTATATGATGAAGAAGATTTACCATCTTTGTCAATAGTGTGTGTGTTCTTGTATTTATGACCTCCTCAGGATCTTTTCCGGCAGGTCCTAATTATAAACAGAACATCATTTTTGAGGAACTGCTTTAGTTTGAATTGTAGTTAGGTTCAGGTTAGGGTTAGACATTAGCTGGCTATGGTTAAAGTTAGGGATACGGCTTTATTTAACATGTCCAAATTAAAGGGAGGCAATGCAGTGTGTGTGTGTGTGTGTGTGTGTGTGTGTGCGCTTGGTCCTTTGTGTGCAGCAGCAGCAGATCATCACTGTGAGAAGATGTGGAAGCTTTTATTGGAATTGGGGGTTGGGAAGGTGTCGCAGCCGTGATTTTTATCCTCCTTTGAAGACATGAAGAGAGACAGAACGAGAGGAAAGAAAGGGAATGAGAGGAGGAGAGAAAGAGGGAAAGGAGAAGAGAAGGAGGGGGAGGGGGAAAGATGGCAGTGAAGTAAGGTTGAGGGGGTGGTGGACGGGTTGCAGAGGTGGCGGTGGAGGTGGTGTGTGTGTGTGTGTGTGTGTGTTGGGGGCAGAGGGGTATATATTATGTTTTATGGTCATGAGGGAATGAATAAATCACTGTTTCATTAAACGGCTTCAGTCTCTGAGTGGTGTGCACCCCCCCTCCCCCAATATCACCCCCTCCCTTCCTTAGGGACATCCCTCTTTCTCTCCATCTGTCCATCCGTCTTATACCTCCCTTTCTTACTTTGTCCTGTCTTTCCTCTGTTCTTGATATAAAAAACAAACTGGCCTTCCATCGCTCCATCCACAGTGAGACACACACACACACACACGACTGTCTTCTCTGTCTCCATGAGCTGCCTTCACACATCAACACAACAACGACACTAGGCCATCGTGACACAATGAGGTCAAAGGTCAGAGCAGCAACAACAAGGGAAAACAGAGCCAGAGTCAAGGTTGAAGAGAGAAAAAGAAAGAAAGAGCCACTGTCAGAGGAGAAACAGGTCTTTATTTAAATAAATATAAAGAAGCACTACTTGTTTCCACTCAGAGGAAACAACATGAACAGAAACACAAACTTTTTTTTTTCTTTTCTTTTTTGAAAAACAAAAACATGTTTGGAAACGTTTAGTTCTTTTTGTCGGTTTTCTAACTGAAAACAATAAATTGATCTAAACTCTATACAGAGAAAACATCAACATATAAATATACTATGACCAAAATGAAAAGCACAGTAAAGCTCATGATAATATATATTACAATCTGTTAGGCTGTTACTGTGCGTGTACACATATATTGCAGTTACAGTCATGTTAATAATAATAAAAGCTACATTAGTTTAAATGTGATTCATGACACCACTTTGCCTTTATTAGGAACAATAGCTCAAAGGTTAAAAAACATGTTAAACACAGTTTATATCAGTTCCATGTACAAATTACACGTCATCATCTAGAAAAAGCTACATTTCCTGTGGCATTTGTGTTCCCGCCATCTTGTTTGGAACATCTTACAGTGACAGACACACACACACACTTCTGTCATTCACATCATGAGTCTTGGTTTTATCCCCAGTCTTTTCTTTTGTTTTGCTGTTTTGTTTCAAATTCCTCGGGACCATTGACAGTACATCTGTGTCTCTTATTCATAAAAAAAGCAAGAAAAAAAGCAGTGGTTTCTTGTGAAAAATATCTTTCTTTAAAGGTCCAGTGCATACATTTTAGAAGGGTTTGTTGGCAAAAAAAAAAAAGGAATATACTACCTATAAGCATGTTTGTATAAGTGCAGACTTGCTCTAAAATATAAGAAAATAATAATAATAGTTGGTCTTCCTCACCTTAATATCGCAACGTTTTACACAGTACATACTAGGTCTAAAGTCGTGCTTTAACATTATATTAAACAATAACACCATCTTGTGCTGCTTTGTTTCCACAGCTGATGAGAAAAAAACAGCCGGTATGAGCATTTTGTATTTTGAAGCAGGACCGGGAGAAGAACGGCTGCACCTACATGAGCCTGATGCTTAACCTAATGAAGAAAAGTGTGGTCTATGATGTTGGTATCTATAGGAACATCATCAGCTGACAACATAATCCTTTCTGGTGAATGAGGGGAGTCTTATTTTTGTTGCAATCCGCAGTCAAACCATTTAATATTATTAATTCTGGACCGCTCAGGTCTGTAATCTGTTCCTGAAACATGTTTCATTTTATTTGTTGAAATCCGGTTCACGTCCTGAAGTCTAAGAAAGAAAGTCAGTATCTGCGGCCCCCAATAATACTCTATCATCATCAAAGACAATCACAGACAAACCTGCGTGGGACCCATATTATCAGCGTTTTTGTCAGTGTTGCAAGTGGTTGCAAATGTTACGACCATTTACTTTACACAAAACAGTGTAGTGTGAGTCCGAATGTTTGAGCGATTGTGTGCCAGGTTGACCCGAGAGTGGACACTACATCACAACGTCAACCGTCATCACATGCCGCTTCTGTCATCATTAGCAGACAGTTGGGAATTGGACAGTGCTAGTTAAGTAAGCATACATTCAACAACAATATTGACAGCAGCCCTTTTTGTTTATGCTAACTGATATTTGTTGGTTATCTGCCGGGGTCTGGTTATCTCTAAGCTTACTATTAACTAATAACAACTACTGACCTTTAACCCTAACCTTAACCTTAACCCTACAACATGTCTTCATCTTAAAATGCTTGCTTTTTGTCCCCGTAAGGCAGATAAGTCCCCACCTGGAACACACACACACACACACAGTGATAAAGGACACCTGCCATGACCTCTGCTGTCCCCCTTGAACTCCATCATCATTGACCTTTGGGCTGTCCTCATGCAATGCTACAGGAATGAAACAAAAGCTCATACTAAACGTCCTTCTTCTTTTTTTTAATTTAGAGTATTAAATGTTTGCTCAGTGACTGCAGCAGCAGGTGGCGCTGATGATCACTGTTCATTTCAAAATAAGGTCAGAAACATTTGTTTAATTTGACTTTAAACAATGCACCAATCTATCCAGACTAAATCCATTCTGTTGGTTTCAACTGAAAGCTTTGGTCAGTGAGTGTGGAAAAGTAAGCAATAGCATCGTACAATATGCAGCGATGCCACCCCCTCCTGTGAGGTCGGCCCAAACACACTGGATCTCTTGCTTTTCCAACATGGGTTATCAATTGTTGTATTTTTAATTACTAGTTCACACATTTGTACAAATGTCCGCATTTGTAAACGTCTTCTGAAAGCATTGGAAAACAGATCAAATGAAGGTTGAGCATCGGGACAGAAGGCCCCGTCCATTTCCTTTACAAAACATGGAGCATAAATAAGTCTTTAAGCTCAGGTCAATATGTGTGGAAAGGTTAGCAATAGCAAGCTACATTCTGACTAAATGTACTCTATACATTCCACCTCCTCTCATGGACCTTCTCATCCAAGCTCCATCACTGAAGCACACAAGGTCATTCTCTGTTGGAAAACTATGAATTGTGGACACTTTTTCTCCGACACTTTTACATGACTCGCTAACCTGCTAACTCCCAGCTATCATAACCGCAATGTTTGACTTTCCTTAAAACACCATTTGAGTTCAAAAGTGTAAAGGCGCATTAGATAGTCTGAAGTAATTACCACGTGGTCCAGCAGAGGGTGCTCTGAGCGCAGCATGACCTTAGATCCACTTTGAATACCGTCTAGGCCCGACAGAAAAATAAGACAGCAATGATTTTTTGCTGCGAAAATGAACGACACAAGCTAAACCGCAGTTTCGTATCTTTGAATATTATAATGTCACTTAATATTTGTTTCAACTTTATACCCTGGACTAAATCATTCCATGAGGACTGAATGAAATGTTTTTGACAGTCCTTTGAGGGGTATAGACAATTTTCTTTTTAATTTTTCCTATCAGAGTGTGAAGAGAATTTCAACAAATAAGATTAAAAATATCTTTCAGAAACTAAATAGAGACCCAAGCTTCAAGTATTTAAAATGAACTAAACCATAAAGTTGATCAAATCAATTGCATTTAATTCAGGAAAAATGCTGTGAGGTTTATGCTGCTGAAACATATTCCATTCTAAATAGTAAAGTAAAAATGTATAGACATTAGTCTGTCAAAGTAGCACATTAGAAATGTCTTTAATCAACACTTCCTGTTCATTCTCATTTCACAAAATGCTCTGAGGTGGGTGACAGATTGAGGATTTCACCTTCCTGGTTATTGTGAGGTCAGAGCTGTGATGTCTGGATGGGGTCAGCTGTCGCCCCTGCACCCACCCATGACCCTTAAATGGGATAAGTGTAGTACATGGATGGATGGTTATTGAAAGGTCAGCACATGAAACTGGCTCTTCTGTTAAAATGAAAGCCCCTGACCTCTGTCTGTTGAACAATCATCAGTGTAGTGGACATACTGTATTAGCTTTGTCTCATTCAGGGGCTGCGCCATTTGTCGGCCATGTAGATCATGAAGGCTGAACAAAAACAAAAGCTTTATAAAATAATTCACTGCTGTTGTCTAGCAACAGAGCTGTAGGTGGACATGGTACAGATAGTGTTTCTTGAACATACTTTATGAACAGTGACTGTACTGTAGCCCTTCACCTTCGTCTTGAAGGCCGTTACTCATGTAAAAGTGTGTTTTTCAGACATTTTCTCATAGTTGGCTAAATGTTAAATCCTTTCACAACATTTGTCACTAACATGCAGTTAAACCCAGGACAGTTTGGCTCAGTAAGTGTCTATGTTGGATTGTTCTTTAGTTGGCGTTGGAAGGACACATTAATCAGATGCTTTCAAACTAGGACAGTGACACGTTCGGCCTTCAAATGCAGCCTGAACTATGACACATTGTTGATCGCCAGTCACTTTGTGGATTATTCAAAAAAGCGATTAAAGAGTCTTCAGCCTCACTCTGTTTCCTGTCTGCACTTTACTGTCTCTGTCCAAAACAAAGGCAAAAATGCCAGAAAAACAAAAACAAAACAAAACATGCTGCCAATTTGATCACCACGAGCCTGTGAAGGGTTATGCTATCAAAGGTTATGTTAAGTTATGGTGTATTCAGTGTACACAACACCAACTGTTTGTGCAATTAGATTATGTACAAGGCTCAATGCAAAGATGCATTAAGTGAATCAGGTGAAAACAAGTATGTGCCACGAATCCTGTGAAGATGCAAAGACGGCATCGTGTGCACTCGAGCGAGCGCCACTTGATTGAAGTGATGTGAAAGTCAGTCAGTGCTGAGATTCCCAATGTTGTATCAGAAATGGAGGACAGTTCCTCTACATGTGCCTCTAGACCTAACTATGAACGTTAGTTAGTTCTAGTGTCGAGTAGTCGCCTTCTTTTACTCTTTTACTTATGTAACTGCTGGAATAAAGCGACGTCAAAAACTGCTTTGCGTTCGATATGAATGTACCACTAACCTCCAGATCACAAGATAACATGTCAAGGAGTGCAACAATCTTTGCAACAATTTGTTTCCTGTGACCCGTCGCTCTTTGCTGTTATGACAACACACACACACACACACTGTGTTAATCATGAGCTGGTGTTAGGTAGTTAGTGGCAGGTTCTCCTGAAGCGGCCGTGGAACGAGGAAGATGATGATGATGAGGTTGAAATGTTGATTCCATGTCTCAAAAGGGAAGACCTGTGTTATAGTACAAAACCACGTCTGTGTGCAAAGAACACATAAAACTAACACTGAAAATGTCTGTTGGTCAGTGACAGTGTGTGTGTACCTCTTGGTTGTGTGTTGTGTTTGGATAAACGGGAGAGTGTGTGCATGTGTGTGTGTGTGCATCATCCACAGTGCTACACACACTCCTTGCAGCCACATTCCACAGGCTTCTCCACGTCCTGCATGAATGAGGTCCCGTCGTCGCAGTCGAAGGTGAGTCGTCGACGTCGGAGCCTCAGAGGAGCACAACAGGGGGCGACGGCGGCAGAGACACTCGGCCCGCTGCTCGCCTGGCACCGACCGCGACATTCAACCCACGAGAAAGTCTTGGAGGTCTGGCAGAGGACGGTGCCGCGCTGCAGTCGGTGGTAATCTCTTACCGGCTCAGCTCCACACGGGGACTCTGACGGTGGACACACAGAGAGCCACAGTTAAAAAGAGCAGACGTATCACCTTTAATAGACAAAGACTGAGAAGAAAAATATTTAATGACAAACCAAAGGAAATGACATTTTAGGAAATGAATCAAAACTAAATTGCAACTGAATGCAAGACAAACAAATGCTTCTCATGGACCTTATCTTGTCGTTTTTTTCACAATGACAATAAAGAAATTTAATTGAATTGGAATTGAATATTTCCTGATTCACTCATCTGATGTGTTGGTGGGAAAGTTGAGGTGCACTTTGAGTTCCACTGGTTGAAAGGTGCTATTTAAATAAAGTCTGATTGTCACACTCACCTGTATCACAGCTCTTGCCGGTGTATCCCTGCTCACAGACGCAACTCTCTCCTCTGTCCGTCTTCTGACACTGGCCGTGCAGGCACTGCAGACTCTGACAGGACCCGCCTGGCTCCCCCTGCAGGTTACAGAGTGCACCATGGTATCCCTCCTTACAGTCACAGCGGTAGGTTTGTGTGTCCAGCACCACACACACACCGTTCACGCACCTGGATGGACACAGAAGGCAGTCAAGACAAAACATGATAGACCCAACATCGTCCAAGGCTTCAGAAACTGGTGAGGAAGTCACTGGAATCAGTGATGAGCTCATTTTGCAGAACGTATTCAAGTCAACTCAGTAGTGAGGAGAACAGAGAGTGATACATATAGTCATCTGTCTATGACCTAATGACCATATTTCGTGAGAACCTTGGCGCCACAAACTGTCTCTGGAATAATCTGCTCCTGTTTCCACTAGTGTTTACAGTACAACGGTGCATTGCTGTGTGAAAAAAAAAAAATACTGTCGATTTTTAATGTTCTTTAGAGCAGTGATTCCCAAACACTGGCTCAGGACGCACAGATGCGACACAGGAAATTTGTTTTGGTCCCCAAACCAGAAAAATCATGTCTTTATTAACTCAGTGTTATAGATATGGCTGCAACTTAGTCACTACATTGTGCATAAATGTGCTCTGGTAACAATCTATATTGTGATTTGGGTCAAGATAGTTTGTGGGTCTTCATTTATGCAATTTTAGCTGGCAGAGATTTTAGTCTGTGAGCCTTTTGTAAAGTTTTCCCGGTGTCAGCCATGTTTTCAGTGATGACTTGTCTGCCTGCTGTTGCTGTTTCTTGTCACAGGTAGCACAGTTTATATTTAGTCACATTAAGCATTTTACTATAATGAGAGATGACATTTGTATAGTGGAGCGCAATATATTAAATGTCTTTAAATGCCACAACAAAACACACTCACTTGCTGCCTTCACAAGAGTTGACACCATCCACCCCAGTAAGGCCTCCTGCTATTGCCTGGTCACAGTGTGGTCCCGTCCACCCTGTCTGACAGTGACACTGGGGTCCCTGTGAGAGAGGATACGTTCACTCCTTCACATTATACTCAGGTGTATATGAATGAGTGACATCTAATGGTGAGACTGCAGACTGTAGTAAGCGCTGGTCAGGTTGGTCCCTTGTGGCAGCTCTGATCAACCAAATTTCAGGTTGTATGACGACAATAAAGTTCCTTTTCTTTTCCTTACCTGAAGTACATACAACCTTACTGAGTGATCCAATTACATCCAGATTGTTCACGCCTGAATGATCCATAATCTGTCCTCAGGTCTGATCACAAACATGTGGCTACATTCCTCCTTAGCAGCTGCAGTTTCACTGTATTTTTACACCATTAATTGATTTGTTTGTAACCCCCGTTACAATACAAACACAGATTGTCACAATGTATTTATTTCTAATTAATTGATTCATTACTCTTTCTCTCTCTCTCTCTCTCTCTCTTTCTGTCACTTGCATGCATACACACACACACACACACACATACCAATTTCTACCACTTTATCCTCGCTGTGAAGGGGGAGGAGTCAATCCCAGCTGAAATAGGGTGAAATGGTATACCCTGGACAGGTTGCTAGTTTATCGCAGGGCAAACATACAGCAACAAAAAATTCACTGTAAAATTCAAATCTACAGCCAGTTTAGCGTGTCTAATTGACCTAATCCCCAATTTTGCATGTTTTTTGGACTGTTGGAGGAAGTCGAAGGCAGTTAATATCAGGTGTAAATGGGGCCTAAAGCTAAAGTACACTCATTTAAACATGGGTAGTATATTCAGTTTCAGCTAATAACCGCCCTAAATGCTACACACTGGACCTTCAATATTAGCAGTGTGAATGAGTGAGTCCTACCTGTGCAGCATCAGGTTGGCAGACGCCATGGAGGCAGTTGAGCTTGCGGCAGGCCTGGCAGCCCGGCACCACCCCAGGCTTCATGTGGCTGCGGGTGAAATCCTGCAGCTCGTGGTTGATGTACAGATTCCTGATGCAGCCATGGAAACTGGACGTGTTGAGGGACTGAAATGAGACACCCAGAGAAGCAGGCATCACCTCCTCTGGCATACCTGGATGGGAAGAACAATCATCAGCTCAAGAATGATGTGTCCAACCTCAGGTGTTTTCACCCTCCACCTCTCTCGCTCTTACCTCCCACATACAGAGGGGCCTCCTCAGGCACCAGCTGGCTCCGGCCCTGACTGTCCAGAGTCATTGGCTCTCCTCCGTCCACAGACAGGTTCACCATGCGGTTGAAGGTCACCAGCTCGACAGTGTGGAAACGGCCATCATTCACAGTCTCAGTGCTGCGACAGAGTAATACACACATTTTATTCAGGTAACAATAAATTATGTGGAGGGAAAAAAAAATATCACTTTTTAAATTAACCTCATGGTTCATAAACTGCCATTTTTTTTTGCAGTTTGTCAAGCACCATCTTGTTTTTTTAATCAGAGGAACTGTGATGTGAAGTGAAGTCACAGCTCACTATGATTTTATACTTAAAGGTCAAGTGTGTAAAATGTAGGAAGGAACTGAAAATTTGCCACATAAATAGGTTTCACTTAAAAATAAAAAGCCTTTGTAGTCTGAAAAGGGCCTTGCTTTAAGAAGGTTGCAACTTGCTCGAGCGAACAAACCAGCCAGAGCATGCAGTTTGTGTTTCAAGCAGAAACCTTTCTACGTCCAACCTGAAATATAACATAGATTCATTTATATAAATGGCTAGATGTAATATATACAGCACTTACACACCCCCACCATCAGGAATAATTTGCCATGTCCAAGGACACTTTGACGCTGACACTTTGAGGAGATCAAACTGCTAACTAACTGTGTCCTCAGTGAACAACATGTTTCAGTATGATTTAGTGTCAAACCTCAATTGTCCTGTTTGTGTCAGACAAACCTGGAAAGTGCAGCATAAAGCAACAGAAGCTGGTCCCAGATGTGTATTTCTATACATTCGTTGATGTTAATTAAAATCTTAGCAGCTCTTCTGCAACTGCGTCTATTGTGCAGTCATTCAATACCTTAGCATTTTCAAGTAGATTTCCAGTATCAAGTTTGCATTCATATATATACCATGCACATGGCTCAGGTCAATGACATTGTAATTACAAGTGATTTTAGTGAAACAGAGTTCATTCACGCTTACGTTCAACAGTCTAATATCCAATACTTAGTGACTTTGGGTGATGCAATTTCTATTCAAAAAAGTTTCAATGGTCGTGATTTGTAAAGATTTTGTGAAAATGTAGAAAATGGATGATGGGAAATGTACTTCCTGATCGAGAGTGTGTTTTAATGTGGGCATTCACTGTTGTGCTGTATGCTCGTACATCACTGCTGATTTTCATGGATAACCCTTTACCTTTTACATGGAGCCACATAATCAACAACACCACCAATGACAATAGTTTCAATATTGTTTTCATACTTTTATGGACAACACATGACCAAGACGAAAGGAAATGAGCTTGTAACCGGAGGGTTGCCAGTTCAAATCCTGAGTTTGAGGGCTGGGGGGCCCCTGAGCAAGGCAGCAACCCCCATTGCTCCCTGGGCCCAGAAAAGTGCTGCTCACTGCTTGTGTGTGTTCACTACTGGTGAGTAATGAGGATCGGTTAAATACAGAGGTCAAATTCACAATCACTAATTGGTGAATGTGCAAAAAAAAACTAATTCTAATGATCACTTTTCTCTTTCTCTGTCTTTCTATCAATATTTCACTTGTTTCTTAATTTTCTCTGCTGCTTCACTGCTTTGCACTCGTTCTCTCAAGTCTTTCATTTTCCCTTTCCACCATCCTCATCTCCTCTATTTTGCACCTGCTTATGACACATATTGATTGAGTGTGTGTGTGTGTGTGTCTCCTCCTCCTCCTCATCAGTGAACCATCTAAATATTTAAACACTCTACTCCCGATCAAGTGGACACTCAGTTTAAAGTGTCCTCTGCTGGTTTGTCTCTGAGCGACAGAGCAGGTCACACTCCAGCGTCGCTGTGCTACAGTGAACTGAGCAGCCGCTGCGAGCTCTGCAGATCATTCAACAGCAGCTCAATCAACGCTCGGCTTTCACCAACGAGGAATGAGCACTGCTTAATCAATCTGCGGCCGCTGGCCGGAGGTTAAATGTAATGTTAAACCTTTTCAGATTCAGCAGGGAGTCGTCATGAGCCTCACAAAGGAAAATACAGTGTAATTCTGATCTAACTATTTCTTTTCTTCCTGAATTCAATCTGTGGGGGTTTTGTCAAGGACCTCCATATTCTGACTAAAACATCTGTTTTTATACAACACTGTTTATGTTAATTGTGAGAGTCAAAATGGCTCAAATGTCAAATACAAGACGCACTCAAACCTCCAAAAAGGCCACTCAGCCAAACTATCCTGGATCAGAATCCAGATCTGGATCACCAATGTCATGTAAAGTAATAATTTCTTCTTTGGGTCACGACCATTAGCAGAACATTTACGCGGCTCACAAACAAAAACACAGACAAGGGAAGCAAAATCATAACCTTTTAAGGTAATGATATAAGAGAGTAAATACTAATTTAAATGTTTAAATTCTCATGTTTGGAAGCATAATCTGAGTGTGTAGTTTTGTTTTATTGTAAAAGGACATAATTAAGTGCCATACAGTTGGCTCTTGCCTTTGCAGCAAGACCTGGTCGGAGTGAATAGTTGTTTATCTTAATTACTGTAAATAATGAATGCCATTTTATTTGTTATTTTACAATATATGCTGCAAACAATATTTAATGAAAAACAAATAAGTCAAATCGGGGCGGGGTTGAGTGGTAAAATTGTGAATATGATTGTGTTGAAACTGAAATAAAAAGTAAAGCTTTATTTTACTTTGGTGCAAAGGCTCAGGTTCAGTTATGGTGTTAAAAAGTTATCTTTATATCTGAGCCACTGAAAACTGTAACTGCAAGAATATTAGGGCTGGGGAGAGCGATACAGCATAATATCACCACATTTTATTGATTCAATTGTCAATGAGAATGTATCGTGTTGCATTGTTTGAAAAACTCATAGCTGCACAGCAGTAAAGGACTAATGACAATTAGGTTTTCATGAGTAAATTTCATGTTTCATGTTATGTCTATTTTCTTGACTCTTTAGTTGTGTGTGTGTGTGTACCTGTAGATAGCAGTGGCAGGCTGGTTTCCAGGATCATACGTGACCCTGACGTGACCCTGATGAAGCTCCACGGCGATGGGCTCGTTGTCTCCGTTATAGAGCAGGATTCCATTGTCCTCAGCAGTTGACACCTAAAACACACACATGGATACACATCAGTGTGTGTGTGTGAATGCTTCTCCTTCTTCAGAGCCCATGTCACAGCTCACATGCTCCTCCTCCTCCTCACCTGCAGCGTGATGTTGGCCTGAGGCCAGTTCTTGACATCCTGAAGCTGAACATAAGAGTCCCTGTCGACAAAGTTGACACTGACCAGTTTCTCACAGCTCAGACCCTCGAAGCCCGGCAGACACTGACACAGCGCCGCGCCCAGCTTCTCTATGCAGGGGGCGCCGTTCTGACAGCGAGCCAGCTGGCAGGGTGAGGGAGACATGAGGGCCACCTCACAAAACTGTCCACTGATGAGGGGAAGAAAAAAATAACAGTTCATCAGAGAGACATCATCAAATCTACTGCCTTTGTCTGATCACATGATGCAATAATAACATATTTACTTGTTTTAAATCTGTATGGAGTAAATGAGAAAGTTTATAATTTGGACTGGTATTTTAGGGCCTTCCCCTCATATGCCTCTCGACAGCATTCCTCGGTTGCACCTTTCCCACTCTATTGTGTCGTGGCTCCACCTGTACCACCCTTGGGTTAAAGCTGTTTTTGCATGTTTGCCAGGGTCCCCCCTCTGTACACAGAGCTTGCAGAGTGTATTCTCTCTGAGCCCCCATGTGTGCAGAGGGGTGTCATATACAGACCGCAGGAGGAAGGAGATGCTATGGCTATAGCTGTTGCCACAGCTTCCCGACCATGTGATTTTACACATGGGCGAGTACCATTTTGTCCACGCTCCCTGGGAAACTAGTTCCACTAGGGGCTGGAGGGGAGGAGGAGAAGGGGAGGAGGAGAAGAAGCGGATCCCCGCCCTGGTGATCCACTTCTCCTCCTCTCAGCCCCGAACCTCCACCTGCACCAGGTCTGGCCTGGTCCAGTTTAATGACTTTGGTTTTTAAAACTGCAAATGTGCATTAAATGAGCAAATAAAACCAAAGAGCTTAAGCTCAACACTATTTTCATATCTAAATAGATTTAAAGACATCTGGAATTCTTTATTATGATAAAATGTTGTGTGTTTTTTCTCCAAAGATTATTGGGGCCCCTGGTGATCAGGGAGGGAGGGCACGTGAACTCATTTTTCCAAAGATTCCCGTAACCTTTACAACTTTTGAAAACCATGTTCCCAGTGTTCCCTGTTTTCACAGAATTCCCAGTGTTGCCAGTACCTGTATCCCTGTGGACAGACGCAGCTGTAGCCGTCTAGGTGGTCGACGCACTGGGCTCCATTCTGACAGCGATGATCCACACACTCGTTGTAATCTATGCCACAGTTTGGCCCCACCCAGCCAGGGATACACACACACCTGAAACAAACACACACACATACACAGACGACACATGACAAATTCTGTCAAACTTTGTCCACGTTTATCCGTGGTGGGAAACACTGTGCGTATGTGTCACCTGGCACCAGTAGGAGAGCTGAAGCAGGTAGACTGATGCTGACAGGGGTTTCTACCTGGAGAACAAACTCCCTCCTCTTCTTCACAAAGCAGACCTGAGACAAACGTGCAAAGATCATGTGAAAAATGCAGAATCATCATTTTCCAATGTCTTCTTACAAATACACAGTATAATAAATTCACTGAGAGGATGCCGGGCGTGAGCTCGTGTCTCACCTGTGTAGTTTGGAGGACACAAGCAGGTGTAGTTCCCAACTCCGTCAATGCAGGTGGCGCCGTTCTCGCATCCATGTTCCTGGCAGTCGTCCATGTTCACCTCACAGAAGGTGCCGTGGAAACCAAATGCACACGCACAACTAAGTGAAGAAAACAGAGCATGACAATGTTTACAGTTGAATGAAAAAATGAATGGAGAATGAATTATTGAATATTATAGGATGGGACGATGCCACTTTTTGTGTCCGATACCGATATTACAAACTCAAGTATCTACCGTTACTGATATTAGTCCGATACAGTCATTTTTAGACCATTTATTTATAGAACTATGAAGCTGTTATATTATATTTTTGGTTTGTATTGGATAGTATGTCAGTATTCCAGTATTTCATGTACTGTACATGTGTACATTATAGTTTTGCATGCTGACAGCATTACACTGACTGTATATAAAGATGACAGGCCAACATGGCTGCCTCACACTAATCTTACAGTCTCAAATTGAATCGTGTTAACTGGGAATAGATTAGATGCTGTAAATCCATTCAAATCAATTTTAAGTAGTAATTCCGATTTGATTTGATGTGAGGCCTAAACCATGTTTTCACTCTCAGTGAAAACACGGTGTCCGGCTGGAACAACAGGAAACACTGATATTCACCACTTCATCAGATGTATTTTTTTTATATTAACCTGCACTGTGTAACTTCTCAGTCATGTCACTTTCATTCAAACTACTGTCAAATGAGTTCACACAAATGAAGAGATTTGTTTATGTCAAGACAGACAACGGCAACACTGACTTAGTTAAACTTGACATCTGCAAACAGGTTGGAGTAAGTTTCAGAGGTGAATTCTATTGCAAATCCAGTTGTTAAGTAGTTTGATGGGACAAATGCTGGTGCTGTGTACACACAAATGCTCCCTCAGTCAGGTCTGATAGCACTGCTTGAGACACAATAATAACTTCACTGAATCACTAAATGTTTTGCACAGCAGGTTTAAGTATATTGACCTGGGCATTAAGTTTAAAAATGTCACTCAGGGATTGTTGATCCACTGCCGCCTCCATCATTACGTTCAAATGTGTTATTTGTGTGTGTGAAATCCTTCGTTCGGATTTATCTAAGTGGCACAAAGTTACCAAAGGAGGCAGCAGTAATCCAACAACCGCACCATGAGCTGAAAACACAGATTTTCTCTTTGGTCTTTGGTGAAGCGTTACCTGAACCCTCCGGTCTGCTCATCACTCAGGCAGGTTCCTCCGTTGGTGCAGGGATTACTGACACAAGCGTCGACTGGTGTCTCACAGTGTTTCCCCTGAAACGTCACAAATACTTTCAACATTAGATCGAGTCAACTGAGTAATTTGATGGGATTAACAGAGAGAGACACAGAAATAATCTCTGACCACACGCAAAAATATGATTTTAAACATCAGTAACTGGATTATGGTGTGTGTTTGGCAGGAGACCTTTTGATTGGAAGGTGCCCACATAGACAAACTCACTAACTCCATCACGCATGTCTCTCTGCAGCATGCAGCACACACACACACACAAACACACACACACACAAGGATAAACATTTGTATACCGAGTATCCAGTTTTGCAGGTGCAGGTGAACAGTTGTGTGAGGTGAGGTTTGCAGATGCCCTGGTTCTGGCAGGGAGAGGACACACACGGACTGCATTTGGCCTGGACAGACGCCTCTACAGGACCTGAAAATACATACACACAACAAGTTAACACAACAACAACAAGTCAAAAGAGCTGTCTTAAAAGATCCTATGAATCTAATGTGTGTTTTTACATATTAAAAGTGCAGCTTAATCTCTTTCTTGCTGTGAGAGAGGGATTTCTAACAGGAAACTGAAAACTAAAGAATGTTTATCATGTGGGGACACAGGAGCTGCTGGTCTACTGCTGCCCCAAGTGGTCAGTTTGTGTCACTGAGGTAAATCCGAACAAAGGATTTAAAACACAGAAGTCACAAAATAACACATTTGAACTACAGCCCCTGTGCGCTGAGGGAAAATCCATGTGTTTGTCTATGGGATTTTGTGCGTTTCCTGTTGGAATAGGCCGTCTAAAGTGCCAAACATATTTTTAGGATAGAATAGATTCATGCTGACACCGAATTTCAGGAGGTGAGTCTATCGTTAAGTGGCTGGAATCTGGAGCAGTGTAGATTTCACTGCCACACTTCAAAAATACACAAGTATCACTTCAAAAAATGATTCCACAAAGGCTTAAAAAGATTAATTTAGCGCAGGAGAGTGACGACAGAGCTCCACGATGAGGAAGCAACACCTCATCCTGTTTGTGAAAAGGCTTCATGTGAGACGAATGAAATTCACAGTGTTTCGGTGTTTTGACACTCAAAATACCATAATTAGCGTGATATGTGAATGGGGCGTGATGAGGGCTGGGATGAGATACAATTATTGATAGGCTCGCTCCAAATATTTTTATTTTAATCATGAAACTCTTGGTTGACACATATCATAATGTTATCGTTTTCATGGTCCATGGTTCATATAAATCATATGCTCAGTTTCCCTGCGATTCCCAGTCCTAGTTTTGATTTAATAAAATACTCTCATTGAAAGTTCACAGTGCATTCACAGAGGAATCAAATTTGTGAACCAGTAAAAATGTCTTTCTTTTTTTTTAAATGGTGTCACTGTCGGGTATTAACAGAAGATTTTAACTTTAATTAATTATCATGTCATTATTTGACTTATTAAAATGATTCCCCTCTGAACTTGTATTTGATTCCTTTCACAACTTTAACTCACTGTGGATTAATTAAGCTTTTTAACCGCATGATAAAAATGAAAAAAAAAAAATCCTCCAGCTCAATAATAAAACGCCGAATAAATTAGGAATCTTCGTGTTATCACACAGATCAATTATCATCTTGTCACACATTTAGTCGACTGCAGATTAAAGGCCGACTGGGCGAGCTGCGTTAGTGACAGCTCATTAGTGACATGATAATAATAGAAAAAATAGATAGGTTTATAATAATAAAACAGAAATAAATTCAGCACTTTAACAAGTAAATTGATGCAAGAAAAGGCAAACAGTGAGATAATTAAAAAAATTCATGTCATCATCTTTCCTTTGTCTTCTTTGTCTTTTCATTTGTTTTTATTGACATTGTCATTTGTTGTTTTGTATGTTTGTGGAAACTACTGCGTATTTGCTTTGTCTGTCAAACCACTACTTAAACTTTGTTTTCAAATAAATGTTTATTTAATATTTATATCATTATTATTTATGCTGTTATGTTAATGTGTGTCTTCAGTCTGTTGTCTATATTTATTTACATTTACATTTAAGCATTTAGCAGACGCTTTTATCCAAAGCGACTTACAAAAGAGGAATAAGATACACAGAAGTAGTCTTGGAAAGAGCTCCACTAGACATGAACAGTGGACTGGTGAGAGTGCCGAGTTGGGATCGATTCCCATCTCTGCGAGTCCACATGCCAATGTGCCCGTGGGCAAGACACTTAACACCATGTTGCTCCTGATGGCTGTACCTGCAGTGCTATAAACAATGTGTATATCAGCTTTGGGTAGTCATTAAGACTTTATTCACGACGCTCCTTACGTATCTAGATAAATTACCAATAGTGGTGGTACTAGGGTTGATGGTGGATTTGATTCCTAGTCAACATCCTGATGTTTCCTTTCCTTAACCCCATGTCTGAAAGTGTGAATGTAAAGCAGCTTTGAGAGGTCATCAAGATATTAACAATGGTTTGATATTTTTCTAAAATGATGTGTTCTATGGAGAATTCTGGAGACTGTGTAAAAGAGAAGGACAAAAAAAAACGTTTGTCCAAACAACATTTGCCATGTTTGTTTCTGATAGTGTATATTCACAGTTGTCGCCTGTGAATCGGGCTCCTATTGGACGACACCCACTGTCATGTTCTATTGAAGAAGAGCTGAAAGTAGTGATTGAGATCTTCTCTTTGCAACCAATGAAGTCACCCCCTGGTGGCTAACTCTTTCTTGCTTCCTCTTTTCTAAGCTTCACTTTACAAAACCAGACATTTCTTATGTTTAGTCTATCGGGAAATAAAACCTATTTTTAACCAGGACAACAAGTAAACAAGATTCTTGTCGTTAAAGACAAGGAAAAAAAAACAACCTGTCTTTATTTATTTATCTTTTTACATTTGAGACATCACTGATTCAGATAAGTAAATTAGTTAAACTGCTGACTTTGGTGGAATATCATACTTGTGTATTATGATCCACATGAGAATGATTGATTTTCTACATTAACAGTGGATGGTTCATGACAAGAATTTGCAGAAAACAAATGTCACGGACATGTTTGGTTGGATTAAGAAACAAAGTCTCCATTGTAATGTTGTTCGGTTATTTAACGAGCACATGGAGAGACTTTTGTCTTTAAAAAAGAGACAACGTTGTCCCAGAAGACAAACTCAAATACAAATGAAATATTGATGTTATGATCAGACACTAATAAAGATCATGTGTGTGAATCCAATGAGAGAAACACACTCACCAAACACACATTGTTTTATTTATCAAAGCTAAACAATGTAGGACTTTAACCTTCAAATAATGTCTCCAAGATACACATCAACTTAGGACAGGGTAAATGTCACCTCTGTGTTCAGGTCCATGCCACAAAAAGAACTACACAATTCTACTTTAACACAATGACTTATCCCTGAACCTAAAATAAATAAATAAATGTGTATAACTAGATGTAGTGAAAGGAATTAACAAGTGATGAGTGCATGTGCTTCATACATGACAGACATCTTGAAAGCCTCCTCGCTCACATGACATATTTTATCTTGTTTATTGAGTCTGTTTTTGACTTTATTTACATTCACCTGAAAGTTTATGAGGAGTGCATTGATCAGTAGCAGGAACCTCTGCTTTCGTCATAGGAGACCACTTCTTATTCTTAACAGCAAGTTTCTTTAAAACTTTGTATGAACCAAGACAACAAACATAAAGAGGATCCTCCTATGACCTCCTGTGTACTCACCCTGACACTGAAACTTGTCGGCGGGCGTGGTCAGAAGCAGTTTGCCCTCCATGCCACGGGGCCCGGCACAGCGGGCGATGCCGGGCTCCTTGTAGCCGCTCTTCACCCAGTCTGACAGCCAGAGCAGACGGCAGTCACAGTACAGAGGGTTGGCTCCGATCGCTCTGGAGAAACACGGCAGTCAAAAGATTAACAACGGAGATGATAACACCAATACAATACATCAGCCAGTGAAATCATCATCTCAGTTATTTAACTGTTGTATAAAGATGAAGTGTAAACAATAATGGGCACCTTTGCAAATATTATACATCATTGTAAAAAATTTTTACTCCAATTTTTTTCATCAGGTAAGGAGGATTGAATTGTATTAACATGAGCTGTACTGATTTTCAAAACCACAGGGTGGAGCTGTCAGACCTCACGGCTCTGCTCATGTACAGTAGCCTACATTCAACACACACACACACACACACACACACACAGGTCAAGTGCCTGACTAAATACGATTATCAGAGACAAATGTGGGATTGAATATCTCTCACACAAACACGCCGCGTCATATGAGAGAACGTTGAATTCTCCTCAGTCGATTAAAGTCCGTGATCTGCAGCTGCAGCGAAGGATCAACCGATTACCGGTCGTCTAAGGCGTGAAAGTGACAAATATCATTTACTCTTGTTGCTGTAACTGTAAAGACGGGGGTTGTGTCGGCTCTTCTTCTACTGTGCATGTAATAACAATGATAATAATAATAATAATAATAATAATAACCATGCGTTTAAATTGGAATTTGTGCTGGTGCTTGATTTTCAAGAAAGTAGAATAAGCCTAGATTCTGGGAAAATTGGTCTTATTTTTGGTCTAAAAATAAAAGTTTTGCATTTGAAGAATAATGTAATTGAAAATGTCTAACTTTGTCTTAATAAGATAATGAAGCTTACTTCAATCTTTAACTACCAGTAACGAGCTAAAACGAGGGTTTGCATGAAATGCCAACCGAGACACAAAAATGTGTGCAAATATAAGAAACTCATAAATGCTTAAGTTTGCATTTGATAAGCACAACTTTCTTGGTTTGTTTGTCCTAGTTGTAAGGCACATGACAGTCTGACAGTGACTCGTTTTAAATACCACAGCCAAGCTAAATTTGCTTAACTCACTAGCAGATTATTTTTTTGTAGAACAAGAAAATTAAAATCAGTTTAATAATATCCGGTTTATTTCTAGTAGGGCTGTTTTTGTAGTGTTGTTGCAGTGATGGCTCCATCTCTAATTAATCTATTTAATGTTGAACACACTGGTGCTCTTAGTAAGTCACCTGCTGAGTTTGAACCTTTGGACAGTTAAAGACAGAAAGATGTTCCTTGCATAAATGTTTGGTCTAGTCATTAGTTTAGGATTTAAAGCTGTGGTAGGCAACATATATTTGTGGTTTCTGATCTTCTGATATTGCATATATAACCTTTCAACATAATATAAATCAAACACTCTGAGAGGAATAGAGGTCAACTGATGGTAGACTTTTAAAAGCAGATTGAATGATGATAGTTTGAAGCAGGAAAAAGCTGAGAGCCCTCAAAACCCACTCCAAAAAGATGGGTTCATTGTCTACTGCTTTTTTATGAGGGTTCTGGGGCTGTTGGAGCCAATCTCAGCTGAAAGAGGGCAAAAGTCGGGGTCACATCCTGCCCATTGCAGGGCAAACATATCAAACAAATAACCATTCACTCACACAGTCACCTCCAATGACCTCATGACTGAGAGATGCATCTACTTTCACAAGGTGGCAACATTAGCAAATGTGTGTTTAGTGGACCGCATGCGTGTTTCCAGAAGTAATGGAATACCCATGTTTACTTGAATGCATCATCAGCAGATGTTTGGTTAGTTCTGTGATTGCAGAAGTATTGCCATTTTTGAGGGTCAGTGAATGCATCTCGTGGCTGCTCTTCTAAACAGCAGAAAATGATGTCATGCACACGCATTTTCAAATAAAGTCTTAGTTCCAAATATTTGTGCTCTGTGAGCAGGTAGCAGTGACAATGCACTGTAAATACACCGTTAAATAAAATATAATCTACTGTTTATGATCTGTGTTACATGAACTTATATTTAACATCATGATATATGTATGTGTGTGAGAAACAATGACATTGTCTAGAAATATGGTCAAGAATTTTGTTGATTACATGTATTTTGTATCAATATATATAATATTTAGTGCATTTCACAAATGTATTTACTATATGAAATGTGATGATTATCAATGTAACAGCCTTTAAATCTAGGAGAAGTCTAGATCTAGATCTAGACCAGATCCATATAGATATAATACTGATATATTGCCCAGCCCTACAAATACAATTATTATAGTTATTGTTATTATTATTATTATTATTATTATTATTATTATTATTATTATTATTAGAGCCAAATAAAGATGAAAATGCATCATGGAAAAAAACATCCAAGAGAGTAAAAAACTTCATCAATTTCAGTCAGATTTGGTTCCATGAGCTAATTTTGCAGCCTGACTCATTTTACTGATGGACAGCAGGAGGTTATTACAGTGATGATGATGATGTCATCGTTTCACACGACAAAAATAAAAAAGAATGACGCCTTCCTCCCCTCTTCACTTCCTCTTCACATGGTCTCCCCGCCGGCTGTCTGCCATCATCTCTCCTCCCACCTTCATGGCCCATCTCTCTCCTCTCTCTATTCTCTTAGACCATTCGGCTGCTTTTTTCCCTGACTATGCTTAAAGGTACCGTTTATACAGAGGCTATAAGAATGTGCAACACAGAGTGTCTTATATCACAGCGGAGCAAAAAATACCCAAAATGTGAAATGTGGAAGTATGTCACAGTTCACTGTTCACTTGGCTCGTTTTTATGAACAAAAAGTTCATGTTTCTCTCCATTTTTGTGACTTCTGCACAGTTATTGCTCATTTATATTACTACCAAAAATGTGATATAAAATGAATCATAACTTTGACTGAACAACACATAACAAGAAGAAAAAGACACTAAAAACACACACCTGCAGGATGTCCATATAAGGAGTTGTGTATTATTACAGGTTATAACCATCTATGTTTTTGTTTTTATCCGACTGCAAATAAAGGCAGGGGAAGAGACGTGTATCTCCCTCACACACACATTATACTGTCAGACCCGTCTGCCTATTACACTCAGGCCGTATTGGCATTATGTGCTCTGTGTGTGTGTGTGTGGGGGGGGGTGTTTGAATGCTTACAGGTGAGACAGGGAGGCCACGTCACTGAAAATGCCCTGCTGGAGCTCAGAGATGTCGTTGCCATGGAGAGAGCTGAAAGACAACCACAGCGGTGGGTCAGTGACAACTGAAAACTCTGTGTGTGTGTGTTTGCGTGTGTGTGTGTGTGTGTGCACATGCTCACAGGAGTCTCAGCGAGCGCAGGCCGCCCAGTGCCAGAGGAGGGATGCATTGTAGTGAGTTGTAACTGAGGATCCTGGAAAAAAAAGAAAGATTAAAAAAACACAAAAAGATCAGAGCAGAGATTTATTCTCTCGGAATAAACCACATTTATTATTATAATTGATGTCCATGTTGAATAGCTGGCGATAAACTGTTGGGCCAGTTCATACTTTCTGTGTTAGGTGTTCATGGAAAGACGCTTGAGATTTACATTCATATTAAAATATCAGTCTAGTGTTCCTAGACTTCCCTCTCCTCACACACAGAGTCCACCATGATGGGGATTCAATCGAATTCATTTCAATTTTAGACACAAGACAACATCATCGAGAGCAGAGAAACCCTACAATTCACACAATGAGCAAACATCAGAGGAGAGACAGAAGAAGAAATCTCTGACAGAACCAGAGTCAAAGATGTGCGGCATCTGCCTCGACCGGTTGTGGCTCAGTGGTTAAGACCCTGCCTTGTGTACCAAAGACATCATGGTCGCAAGTTCGATTCCACCCCTGGCTAATTGTACTTGATTCCATTGTAAGTCGCTTTGGATAAAAGCGTCTGCTAAATGACATGTAATGTAATGTAATGTAATGTAACTGAACCTATAGCTGACCCCCTCCCTCTGCAACGATCCATCCACCTTCAATTCACTCGTTAAAACTCTATTCTATTTCAAAGTGCTTCTAAAGTGGAAATATGAAATCATCACGCAATCTTCCACCATAAAATGACACAGAATGTTACAGAATGTGTTCAAGTTTAAGAATGTGATGATTATATATTACGTGTCAGACCTCAGCAAGAAAAGGTCAGGATAATAAGTGAGCGAGTGTCAAACTCCGTAAAATGACCCAACAGAATTTCCCAGAAAATTATTTCACAGTTCCAGTATGACAACAGTCGTAAAAATTGACCTGAAACTCACACGGCCGACGACCTCTTAGTCTCCTGTTTAACTATGACTCTTGTTTGCAGAGTCACACACAAGCCTGAAGTGATTAATGAAGCACAAGTACACTGTGCGTGTGTGTGTGTGTGTGTGTGTGCGTGCGGACTCACAGCGTGGTGAGCTGGCTCATGTTGGAAAAGGAGTCGTCAGACAGGGAGCTGATTTTGTTGTTGCTCAGATCTCTGCAGAGACAAAAACACACATGTACAGCATGAGTACCAGCAACACACACACACATTAGAAGTTACATGCAACTCATCAGTGAGTCAAACCAGTCACATGACCTTGTGGATGTATGTGTTCTTGCACTCTTTAAGACTGACTAGTGAAGTTTAGGGTAAAGAATTTAATTGTGGTTAAATTAGGTTAAGGCCAGGGTTAGTCATTAACTGGTTATGGAATTAAGTCAGAGCAGTGTCCTAAAAATAGCTATTGCACAATCCTCTGTGTGTGTGTGTGTGTGTGTGTTACATGGATATACAGTTTCATGCTCACTGAGCTGGACATCACCCTGCGGACTTCACTATACAGTCCACAGCTCCCCCTGCTGGATTTCTTTATAAATAACAGTGGATGTGTTGTTTCATATAATTCAGTATCATAGTCTCAGGTCTAAATGTTGGATTGATGCATTATTAGATTATAAAAACATGAAGCAATAAAGCACTGCCTCCCTGATATATAATCCACCGGTGAGCGCGTTAAATCATAGAAGTGTAAACAGATGCAATGAAGCAGCAGAGCTCTTACACCAGCTGCAGGTACTTGAAGGAGGCCAACTCTTTGGGAACACTGGTGAACTGGTTTCCATCCAGATACCTGAGATGATGACAAGAAAACATGAAGCCTTTAACACCTACGTCTCAAATTGTATCATAAAAAAACCTGCACCATAAAAGGGCCAGAAAATGTCTTGTGAGTGAGTGCTTTTGCCCATTTTTATCCAATATCTGCCACTTATTTACAATTTACTGCATGCTAAAATGGTGTATTAACAATTTAAAATGAAGAAAAACTAAAAGTTTTATTTAGAAAAAGCACTGCAGTTGTACATGAACACCAGATTTTGCGTATATTTAAAATGTGAACGGTATAAAACATATTCCAAATAACATTTATTTGAGTTTTTAGCTATGCTAACAGCTGGAAGTGCCAGAATTGACAACGCTGGCAAAAAAAAAGAAGAAATTAGTATGTTCTGCCATTTTTGGGACCAAACAATGAATGAATCAATCAATGAATTCTCATTGAAGACGACAGTTGCAGCTCTATCCTAATATCAGTGTTGTGTTCGTGTTTTGTGACTCACAGTTCGGTGACGTTGCGGGAAAGCCCCCTGGGCAGAGCCTGTAGGTGTTTGTTGCTGCAGCGGACGACTGTGTCCATGCAGGTGCACTGGCTCGGACACTGAATCCCCGCAGCACAGCTGCTGTCCTCCAGCACCGAGCCTGAACAGACGGACAGGAAGACGGAGACAGTTGAGTCTAAAGACTTCACAACTCACGGTTCATGTACCTATATTAGTGCTTCCATTTGTGTCAGAAACAACAACAACAACATCAACAACACAGTAAAGCTCACAAAGTTGCAGTTGCTACTATTTTGTATTGTTGACCTGTTGTTCAAACTCCGTTTGAAGAGTTAGGATAAATATCTAGTGTAGGCTTACTGTATATTTATACATATCTGACCCATATAAATCATAAATTATTACAAATAGTAGAGAATATATTTTCCTTGTCACTGACTGCTTAGTAACAGTAACTGCTTAGTTATCATGGTCTTTTCTATGCAGATGAATCATTCCAGAATGATTTAGTCTTTCATTATAGAGCTATTAAAGTCATCTGCTGAGAGGTCCCATATCTTACATAGAATTACAAGACACAGTCTGTCACAACTACATCACAGGAAAGACAATTTTTTTGTGTTTTCAATATTGTTCAGCCCTAGCTTGCAGTGTACCATCCTCGCAGCGGAAGTCTGGCACAGCCACGTCCTGCAGCGGGATCTCTCGTAGGAAGGCTGGGCCCTGGCAGCGAGGGTTTCCCGTCACAATCCGTTTGCTGCGTAGCCAAGCGCCAAACCAGGACAGACGGCAGTCACAGTTAAACGGGTTGGCCAGGAGGTTTCTGGGGGAGTGAGGAAGATGAAGTGGGGATAAAGAGGATGACATGTTCAGTTTGTGTGTGTGTGTGTGTGTGTGTGTGTGTGTGTGTGTGTGTGTGTGTCACTGACAGCGTGGACAGGTTTGGCAGCGTGTCGAAGGCACCGGGCAGGATGGTGCTCAGCTGGTTGTCGTAGAGGGAGAGCAGCCTGACGTTGGTCAGACCCGTGAAGCTGCCATTATGGATACAGCTGATCCTGTTGTTCCTCAGCATCCTGCACACACACACACACACACACACACACACAGAAAGTTGTGTATAGAAAAGATGGGGTTTTTTTCAGGACAGAGCTGATGATTTGTGTTTTTGACATTTGTTCACGTTCTGTTTGATCACTTAAACACTACTGAACACATTTCAGTGAAACGTTTGACCCAGAAAGAAAGAAATATATGACTTGGCAACATATGGTGTCTGCTTTGGCGGAAGCAGTCTTAATGTCTGGCGATGATTTACCCTCCAATATTATGGGGCTTCCTGTTTAGGCAGCAGATCTCCAGGCCAATACCTCCAGTCACAGTTTACTGTTCACAATCTGACAAACATGTGAGTCATTCGAACTTTTTTGGGGGGAGGGGGTTATACTCACACATTAAAAGCCCATCTGAGACCAGACTATACAGCCTAGAATAACAACAGTCCATCTGAAGTGATAATCATATGGTCCAGCAGAGGGCACTGTGAGTTTAAGATATCACATTTGCCCCTACATTTACAGATGCTGATGCAGACGTCACCATCATGTATACTAGTGGAGCCAGGGATCAAACCCATGACATTCTGGTTAAAAGACGACCAGCTCTACCACTGATCCACCATCGGTCCCTTAGAAGTACATACGAATGTCGTCTTGGCCGCTCAGAGTAGTTATACAGTGATGTTATGTTGCTTTACTGTGAAATAAAGGACACAAGCTAAACTGTCCTCTCGTGCAGACATTCACACCAAAGTATCTGAAAAGCAACGACTCAGTTTTATTTATAGTGCATGTTTAAAGTTGACCAATGAACTGTACAAAACCACATCATTAAAATAGCAAAACATTAAGCAACACAGTGCGTAGTAGCAGCAAACAATAGGAATACTACAGTATATTATAGTGCTGTACACAACACAAGAAACACACAAACAAGGGAGTCTAGCTCAACCTGAATTAAAGGCCAAGGTTTTAAAAATAAAATGTCTCCTACCAGTCACAAGTCCAAAAGCTACTTTCCCCACAACAACGTGTACCTCCCTGTGCAACTACAACACAGTCAGGAGAGCTAACATGTGAACTCACAGCATGCGTAATCCCTCCATGCCTTTGAACATGCTGCCTCGCACAGACTCCAGGTGATTGGCTGATAGGTGAAGCTCCCCCACAGACGAGGCGCCGTCAAATGCTCCGTCCTCAATGTCTGAGATCTTGTTGTTGCTCAAGTTACTGAAAGGGGAAAAAAAATACTTTCAAAGATACAGTGAAGTATATGTCACTGTTTTATAGTGGCTGTATTTGTAGCCAGTATTCCATTTTAATATAATACGTTTATCTTCTTGGAAGTAAAGGGCATTATCAGATTGTTCTGAGTGACCTACATTTTACTGAGCTGCGACAGACCCTTGAAGGCACCGGTGGCCTCCAGCACAGAGAGGTCATTGTTGTTGAGACGCCTGAGATGGTCAGCGATCAGAGAGAGAGTGGACATGAAAAACATCATTAGCACAAGAGTCCGTTTGAAATCTGTGTATTTGTCCAGTGATGCACTATGAGTCCATACACACACGTCAACATGAATATCCATGAAGCAAAGTGTCCAGTGTGTGTGTGTGTGTGTACAGTACTGTGTGTGTATGTGTTACCTCTTTAGGACCAGCAGTCCTCATGGAGAACAGAACCTGGTCCTAAAGACGCAGGTTAAGTTTAGGGCTAAGGTATGAATTGTGATTAGGTTAAGGTTTGGGTTAGGGATAAAGCTTTGTTTAGGCTGTCCAATAGAACAAAAGTACAATGCTTTGTCCTAGGAAGAATAGCTGCACAAACCTGTATGTGTGAGTGCATGTGTGTGTGTGTGTGTGTGGGGAGGGGGGGTCTTACAGTTCTTCGGTCGAGGAGGGCAGATGTTCAGGGAACTTAGTGAGGCGGAGGTTGGAGCAGTCAACCACATTTGCCTCACAGCGACATTTGGTGGGACACACTGGTTTACTGTTACACTCATAGCTCTGACGCCTGTCATCCGTTCCTACATGAGTGTATACACACACACAGACACACACAGACACACACAGACACACACATACATGAGGAAAGCAAAGATGGACATATGCAGGTCAGTCAAATTGCTGAAAATACTACACTGTTTATCCCTGTGACTGCAGAATCACTGATGCAGGGGATAGTTCTTTTCTTTTTTTAATAGACAGTATGCAACACACACCGAGACCAAAGGATGGAAATGCAATTCAAACAGCATTTTTGTTGTGAATGCGAACACAGCCCTGTTCTGTCTGACTTTGTGAATGGGCAATGGGCGGATGACGTGAACCCCTGTAGACACTTGGAAGTGGAAAGTATGACCTAAGTGTAATACAGTGACTATGCATTCAAAATAAAACAACTATCCCTTTAATAACTTAATGTGCTTGACACACACACACATACAGACAAACACATGTAATCACCTGGGATGTAGTACTGCTCTTTGGCTGTCATAAAAAACAAAAGACAAAGAAAATATGTCAGTGAAAAGAAGCTCAGACACACTAATGACCACAGACTAACACACTTTCACACACTTTCACACACACACACACACACACACACACACACTGACCGGAGCATCGGAACTTGCTGCTTTTGATCTGTGCGATGCGTTTGTTGGCGAGGCGGCGAGGGCTGGCACAGCGGGCTCCACTCGTCTCTATTGGGTTTGACCGCAGGAAGTCAGCCAGCCACTTCACATTACAATCGCACACAAAGGGGTTCTGGGCCAGGTGGCTGATGGGAAATTAGAGGGGGGCCCGCCATGTCATTTTGGAACTCAACAGAGGAGGACTTTTATAAGTGTGAGTGTGTGTTGTCTCCTCACAGTGTCTGGATGCTGTGCAGTGAGCTGAAGGTGCCTTTGGCCAGACTCTGGATCTTGTTGTCGTACAGCGACAGCAGAGCCAGGTTCTCCAGGTCTTTGAACACCGTTGCCCTGACACAGTGGATCTTGTTAGCGTTGAGCAGCCTGCAGGAGAACAAGAGAGATTTCTTTCACCAGGAAGAGATAACCAAAAAGCTGAGACACACCCTCTGCTTCTGAGCTGAACATATCGACATTCACAATCACTGTTTTAGTCCCAAATGAAATGTATCTTTGAAGAAAATAAAGTGAAATTGACTATTCAGTCATTTAGATCAAATACATATTACTGTTTTTTTTCAGTCCAGTTTGGTTCTTTCTATATTAGATACATGTTAAGCTGTGAGTGACAAGCAAGAAACAATTAATCACATTTGTTCTTGATCACTTTCAGCTCCCATCGCCGCGAGCACACTTAATTCACACAATATTCTGTAAGCCTATCTCTATCGTGTTTGTAGTAACTAAAAACGACACTTCCTCCTGCACTGTGACCCAGTTATTTATCGTTTATATCAGCTTAAAAGGGGAAAATGGGTACAGAAACACACATGAGGGACAAACTGACACCTAAAACTCATGTCAAACACAGTCAGTGTTAATGTTCTGAAAAATGGTACACGTCACATGGTTTGGACTTACAGCAGCTCCAGTGAGGCCAGACCATCAAACACTCCGCTGGGCAGCTCCGTGATCTTATTACCATACAGAACCCTGCACACACACACACACACATATGTTATTTTATATCATATTTCATATGTGCTTTCAGTCAGTCTGTCACAGTTACTGTTGCGTTTTATTATCAGTTTCACAAGTTCACTCATATTTCGAGCTGCTTTCACACTTGACTGACTGCATATTTCTGCTCAAAAAAGACATGACAAACACATACAGTACACACACACACACACACACATACAGTGACAGACTGTACATCCTGATATTGCATACAAATGTGTTTACAGAGAGAAAGCACAACTTTTACATTTACAGTCACACAAACACATGCATGTGGTGAAACCAACATATGGAGGTGCAGATGTACACAACACACACACACACACACACACACACTGCTGTATGTACACTAGCTTCTGACACTTTCAGGAGGAGTTTCATTCAGTGTTACTCACAGTGAATTGAGCGCTTTGAGGCCGTGGAAAGCATCTGGAGCGATTTCAGAGATCTGGTTGTTGCTCAGGTCTCTGAAAGACAAACATGCACACACACAAACACGCACACTTAAGTCAGCACTAACAGAAGCTCAACTGTATCATGCTTCATATAGGCTGTTGTCATATTTCTACTACGTACACAAACCCAGTCTCAAGAGGACACTTTCTCAAATTGCAATAAAAACTAAAATCTGTCATTTGTTGAATCACTCAAACCTTTACTAAACAGAAGAAAATGTGTCCAATGTTTTCACTGACAAACCTAATTGGATTTTATTTATATTTTTATATATAAAAAAATAAAGTGATGCTTGCAACAGATTACACAGATTATGCACCTTTGAAAATAAAATAAGCATACTTATTCTTAGGTGTACAATCATGTGATTGTATGAATTGCTATTTTTCACTCTCCCCGAATGAGCCTTTAATATTCTGACATTCAGTTCATTGACATACAGTTCAGTTTGTCAGCACATGATTGCAAAGAATGTAGGTCTGTTACATTCTGCACTCCACAATTTTTAACAATAAAAGATTCAGACATTTGGGGAGACAAGTGGAAACTTTTTGACTCGTCTCAGAATTATATATATATATATATAAATATATATACAATTTTGACAAGTTCTCTGTGAGTGAACGACAGTGGAAAGATGTGGTCAGACAAGTCAACGTTTCAAGTTTTTTGGGATAAATGGACGTCAGACTCCATACAAAAGGCCATCTAGACTGTTAGAAATGTTAGACTGAAAGAAATGAAACAGATAGGGCTTGTGCAAATAAATGACACACATTTTTCATTTGTATATTTAAGCATCTTTCAACACCACAAATTCAAAAACAAATATGTTATAATTTGATCCAAAATACTAGTAAATTAAGTAAATGAAGTGTTTCCTCCGCTCTCTTGTTGCACTGACTGCTAGGATCATGGTAAGCTTGCACTGACGCTCCCTCACTGCTTAAGGGCTGGACACTTCACTGACACTCCACACTAACTAGTTTATTTTAGAATGCGCCTTAATATGGCAACACTATGGCGAGTGGATAGAGAGCAGTGTGGGATTAGACCTTAGACTCACTGATGACCTGCTTTGAACATGATGGTCAAAGGTCAAGGTCAAACTTACAAATCTTGCATTTGAAAAAGTGAATGCGACGTCTCAGGAACACATCCACGATATCTTCATAAGACTTCATTCAGACGAAACATTCTATCAAAGATGTGTGATTAGAATTTGGTGTCTTAAAGGTCAAAGGTGAGGGGGATCATGGTGACCCCATGCCCGTGACCAAGAGGAAGAAACGTGTGCTTGTAACCGGAGGGTTGTTAAAATTCTGAGACGAGTCAAGGGCAGGGGTGCCCCTGAGCAAGGCACCCAATCCTATAGTGCTCCCCAGGTGCAACGTTTGTATAATGACGATAAAGATCATTACATTTCAGATGTGTGTCCTCTACTGTTGTCTAATTAGGATGTCTTAACTTCACTAATTGGTGTGTGTGTGCAAAAATAACCAACTCTAATTCTAATTAATTATATATTTAGACCCTCATGTGGAGGACAAAGTGGTAGAAGATGGATGGATAGATGGATATGGCAGGCCAAAAGTTAAAGGTCAAAGGTCACGGTTGTCTTGCAGAACATGTTTTTGGCCTCTTGAACATTAAAGTCCTTTCAAGTGAATATTGTGTAGACTCAAACTGCATTGGTCTGCAGTGATTGTAGCTCCTTTATATAACTTCACCCTGATGTATGTATTTACTGAGGTCAAACCTGCATGAATGGCTCCATTGTTCACTTTCTAAAATCTCCAAACCAAACCCCAACAAACAGAAACCATTTATAAAGTGGAGAAACCTCGTCTGATGAGACAACTGAACTTAAAAGTGAGTTTGACAGAAAATGTTTGACATGAAAGTCAAACGAGGAGGGAGATGAAGAACATTTTCACATGTCAGATTTGGTCTGACAGGTCCGACCACAGCATGTAAGATTAGAAAGTCATCGTCGGCTGCCACGTCTGTCGCTCAACTGTCATAATAACTTTTAAGACAAACCACTCAATCCAGCCTGGTAATGTAATCAACTCCCCCTCTTAGCGCTAAGGACAGTTTCACAGTGATGATGTCAGATGACAAGGAAGAGCATAAAAAAGGATGAGATAGAGAAGAAACGGAAAACCACAACATGGAGAGAAAGAATGTCTGAGGATGGAAATGAGCGAAGGGAAGAGGAAAAAGCAGGAATGTTGGACAGAACAAAAACCACAAAGAAAGGAAAAAATGTGGAGTCAAAAAGTCATGAATGCTATTATTGTGGTTGAATTCTATCTTTTTTGATTCATATATATACAGTTGGAGACTATATCTGCTTGAATGCTGATATAAATCAAGTGCTCCTCAAAGCTGAAAATCCACTGGGGCAGGAAAACCACAGCCCTGCAAACGGAGGAGACAGAGGAAGAGGAGCGCGGTCCAGTCGGCAGAGCAAAGTTTAGACGTGTGTGTGTTTTTTTTTTCTTAGTTCTGTCACTTTGGATGCAAAGATCCTCGGACCTCATTGGCTGACATGAACCTCGAGGGACAGAGCTGTAAAAACCACAGCCTCCACGGCTGCACAGTGACGTTCAGACCAGAAAAAAAAATCATTATTTCATCACTTGATGTCATGATAATCATATGGTGCTGATGTTTCACTGTTCAAGTGAAAAAAGAACAAATGGCTCCAAAAAAACAGTAGACAGTAAAATATGCGATGTTAGGTCTGAAATGAATACAGGGTTCTCAAAATGTCTTTGAGTGTTTGCCTCATTTTTCCTGAATGACAATAATGATATATGCACAGATTAGATTGACAGTATTCCACAGATTGTGCCATTATTTGGTGGCAGCAGGAAAACAATCAAACAACAAGCTTTGTGTTTTACAATATATTTAGAAGAAAAAGCCCCTGTCCATTATTTAATCCTAATTTTCAACACATAACAAATCGCTGTACGATGGAAATCTGCTGTTGAATCAAGATAAAGATACTGTTTTTTTATTTTACAGCCAAATATGATTCAACTAAAAGCCCAGACCTGATTAAATGGGCCAAAATATTTGTGTGAATTATTTTTATTTTAGGGTGTTTGTCAAATGTGCAACGAAATGGTGCCGCTTCGGAGGACTCACATTCGACGAAGCTTCTTGTAGGAAGTGAAGGCACCTGGAGGAACTGACTTGATGCCGTTCTGCTCCAGACGACTGGAGAGTGAGAGACAGAGAGAGAGACAGCAGAGTCAGAAGAATTCTTCAATCATTTCAAAGAAGACATTATTGTACATAATCCCCCTCGTATAAAGGCTGAGGCTGTAAAGAAGTCATCTGGGATCCATCATAGCAACATCCTGCCATTTATACTCACATTAAAAAATCTGAACCAGCTTAGTGTATAATGTTCACTATTTTATCTTGCTGTTAGACAATCTTTTCTGACAGGAAACTTAAGTTTGGTAATTGCTCTCAAGGATCGATTGATAAATTCTGAAAAATACGGCAACCATTCTTAGATTATTAAAACAGGGGGAGAGTGCAGTGCAAGAATTGTGACTTACTGACTGCAACCAGGGATCACAGTGTTGTTGATGTGCTATAATGTCATGTATTTATGTATTAACTTATTTGTTTATTTCCTCCTCCCTTTCTTTTCACCAACTGTGTAATTGTGTGTATAGTGGCTAGTATCCTGAGGGGTATGTTGGGTGGGATGTGGTTGTTATTTTTTTAAATAAGCCAATAAAAAAAACAGTGCCTCAACTTCAAAAATCCTGAGCTATCCCTTAAATGTTGATTTTGGGTGTTGTCAGAGGGAAAGTCATGTAGCTCTTATTGCTTAGTTTTTACAGTGATAATAAATCATGGGGGCCACACGGGTGGTGTAGTGGTTAGCACTCTTGTCTTTGCAGCAAGAAAACTTTGTAACCCGGTTGATAACAGGGTCTTTCTGCATGGAGTTTGCATGTTCTCCCGTGTGTGCGTGGATTTTCCTCCCACAGTCCAAAAACATGCAGAGGTTAATTAGACACTCTAAATTGACCGTAGGCGTGAGTGTGAGAGTGAATGGTAGTTGGTTTTGTGTGATTGCCCTGTGATGGATACACGAGAGGGTGAACCCCACCTTTCATGTGTCAGCTGGGATTGGCTCCAGCTCCCCATTGACCCTCATGTATATGATGAAGCAATAGAACATTTGATTTCTTTTATCTGCTGGGATTACTCACATCTCAGTCATGGCCTCAGGGAGGTGGGCGGGTATTGCAGTGAGGCCCCGCCCCCGACAGTCCACGATGTTGTTGCTGCAGGAGCACATGGGAGGACAGGAGCCAGACGCCAGGCTGCATGGCTGAACAAAGGCGCTGCCACCATTGCCTAAGAACAACCAAACAAATAAGTCCCAACTTCCCCTTCAAACACTTTAGACACTCTAACAGCATGTCAACAAAAAGTGAGCTGCTGCACCTGAGCAGGCGAAGTCACTCTTACGCAGCTCGGCAAGGTTGAGGCCCCTCAGCTTGGGAGGGGAGCTGCACTGAGTGTAGAGACCCAGCGCTGTCCGTTGCCGCAGCCACGGTGACAACCAGGCCAGATGACAGTCACAGCGCAGAGAGTTAGCATGGAGACGACTGAGGGGGAGAAAAAAGAGGAGGGATGAAGAAAGAAAAACAAAGAACGGACGGAGGAGGGAGGTCAAGGGGAAGAAGATGAGCTCACACAGCACTCATGAAGTCTATCAGCTTCACATGACTTTCTTTTTTGTTTTATAAGAGATTCATTTTTATGTTGAGACAAAGGGGGAAACATTGAACTAATAACGCAAGACAGCTAGTTTTAGAGTATGACTCAAAACACAAAGAAGTGTCCAGAAAAGATTTCAGAAGTTAATTCTACTGCTCAAAAATTGCTTGTTCAGCAGTTTGACAGGACAAATGCCTCTTGTCCCCACCCACTGCTGCTATGCTGCTGTATACACACAAACACTCCCTCAGTCAGGTCTGGTAGTTTTGCTTGACAGAGCCCATTTCCGGGTGAAGGAAGCAGCAAATAAATAATGCTACATCATTTGTGTTTACAAAGACCAAACATAGGCAGAATAAGCACTGCAGCATTGTGGGTAATGTAGTAAAAGAAGCCGAGGAACTCACAAGGTGCGGAGCTTGGGCATGTGGTTGAAACTGGAGACTGGAATACTGCTGATGTTGTTGTTATTCAGCGTGCTGGGAAAGAGGGAAACAGACAACGTGTGGGGGACACAGTAAACTTCATATTTCTGCCACAAAAACACACAGAAACTGTGTGTGAAATACTCACAGGACTTCCAGTGAGCGCAGAGCTCTGAAGGCTCCCTCCTCTATACAGCTGATATGGTTTTTATCCAGCTGACTGGAAACAAAGAGTCCAAAAAACAACATTTACCATTACACATACTTTTTCATGAGAATTGAAGTGAACAGCTCAGTGGTGAAAGGCTCTGTGACGGCTGAAGTTGATATTGTGTCACTATTTTCATGTTTAGTGTTCATGTTTGCTTCATTTTGTCGTACATTCTACGTCCTAAGCAGGGCTGTCAAACTCAAATGACCTGCGGGCCAATGAGCATATAGTCTGGTCAAGCAGGGGCCGAAAGTGGAAAAAAGTATTTAGTAGCCGGTGGGCAAGATAAGATATTCATTATGATATTAGACAGAATTGCAAAATAAAAGTGCTTGTTTTGATATAAAATGATTCACAATAAAAACATATTTATGATGCACAAAAACGGAGAATTAAATTGAAAATAGGATAATTGTGATTTAAACAGCTTATATAAATATATGTAATTTCACGTTGAGTGTAATACATCTAATAAAGCACTGATTACAACCGAATGTTTTATTACTATTATAAAAATATTGCCGGAAAATACATTTAGTCTTATATTCTGTCCCTATTCCATCACCTTGCACAGTGGTGGGCGGGCAACATGTAATCGATTGGAGGGCCACATGTGGCCCCCGGGCCACGAGTTTGACACATGTGCACTAAAGGGTTAAGACTGCAGAGATTGTCAGCCAGACAGAGAACCTTAAATGTGGGGATGGAGGACAACACTGTCCAATATTTTGAATTGCTGAACCTGCTTCAAACACTAGTGACTGCAATTTTGCATAATCCTACATAAGTTACTTTGCTGTCATCCACTGTTTCAATCACATACAGGTTTTTGATGTCCGTGGCTCCTCTGAACGCCCTCCGTGGAATGGCCTGGATGGCGTTTTCACTCAGGTCCCTGAAGAAATTAAGGAAAATAATGAATGAAATATGAATGAAATAATGAAGTCAACGGCATTTATCACAATGCTGACACATTGTTGTTATCTAATTATATTCAGTGGTTGAATAATGCTTTGGTTGGACATGTTTTTGTCCAACATGGACCTCAAATCCCAAAAGCCAAAATTTTATGGGCCTAGATTTAGATAAAGTTATTTATAAAGATGGACTTATTAAGACAGATTTATTAATAAATCACAGACGGGCAATATAACAAGATCAATACTTAACACGCTGTCTATCACAAGATCTTAAAACTAAGATTTCATACATTTGGGGGAGGATGAAACCTTGAATTTGAATTAGGACAGTTATCAAGGCACGGAGAGATGGAAGGTGGGGAAATACATGCAGCCTTAAGGTAGAACCTCAATATTTTAATATTTAGTGGAAACAATACCATCAATTGCATTGTGTCATGAGGTAATGCTCCATCACATTTCAAATAAATTACTGTGAATATTGAAATGAAGCGCAACTGTAAAAATATATGTCTTTGTACAGTATCTCATGAATCAAATTGAAATATCTAACATCTGTCGGAAAAATTACGAGATATTTTCTTAAAATAGTCCAGGTCTAATTTTCAGGCCGATCCGCCCCATTACCAGCCAGCCTAATATGAATGTAAACACCGGGTTCTCTTCATCTTAATGGAGTTTCCCCCTGCAGCCTGGAGCAGTCTGTGGGCCGAGCATCGACCAGGAAGGGTCACATGAACAACAACAGGGCATCTTCAATACTGACAGAAAGAAAAAAGAGATGCACTGCTACCACTAAAAAAAACAGGAAAAGACAAATGAACTACAACAAGCAAAAACCAATGGGTAAAACCGTGTGTGTGTGTGAGAGAGAGAGAGCGAGATAAACCACAGAGGAGGATGTACATCATCTCTGGCTGCCCTGGAGGACTTCAGACACACTCCATTAACATCAGGGTCAACCCAGAGAGCGTGACGGCAGGGGAAACACCCAATTACTGAGACCTACACTGCTGATATAATATATGTGCTGCTTCACAGGAGCCTCAGAATAACCTCGCACAGCAAGCACATAACTTTTTAACATTGAGTGTGTATCTACAGGGGTTTTCTCTCTCTGCAGAACATTAAATAATAATAACAAAATACATTTGCTTATTGTCTTCAGAGCGACATAAGTTTTTGATCATTAGAGGTAGTTCTGGGTCCAATTTGCTAGTTTTAAACCTTGCCTGCATTACAGATTGAATTTGTAGGTATTCAAAATATGTGTTACTTATGATGGCAGTCGCTGAAAATACTCGTCGATGTAGTCCTCCAGATCCTCCAGTCTCCCCTTTATTGCCCTCTTACCGCGAAGAAAGGAAATATGATTGAGAAGTATTTCTTTTTTCCAATTAACTTATAATTAGTTGACAATGTGGGGATGTTTGTGCTAGATGTTTGATTTGCACAAATCTCACACAGTGTCACACAGTGTCTGTCACTCTGTGTGGCTGGATTTCTGTATACAGTGTTTTTTTCTTTCAGTGCATTCGAGCATACGGAGGCCTACATTAAAAATAACATAACTTTACTTGTCATTTATTTTGAATAGCATGCTCATGACAATTGTCCAATCCAGCACATACATGGACCAGTAGCTAGTAGTAGCATTAGATCAAATCAAAGATTTTCACTGTTGACTTGCAGGAGATTGAGCTGTTTACAAATTTCAGTTCCAGTCAGAAAAGGCTATCTAACGACAAGATTAAGCAGCAAACATATTCTCAAAAATGTGTTCAATTTAGCTTACGTAGATTTAATGAAGTGAGCCTCTTGCTACGTGGCATAAAATCTGTTTGTATCTGTCTGTCTATGTTAGTTCTAGTTAAATGGAACATTCATAGTGCAGTCAGCTTTGACTTTTATCAGTACCTCATACATTCGCACTTCAAATAATGATCCATTTAGTGAAGCTAAGAATAGCTAATTGCCTCTCTATTTTTATCCTGCCTTTCAATTGTATCCAAATTCTGTAGAGCTGTGCTCTGCTATCACCACAGCGATAGTCTTGTTTCTGTTGTTAAGCTACATTCAGCCACTATTCTGTTTTACGTCAGTCACAGCTGGTTCTGCTAAAGGTTTAGTGGTAAACCAGAAGTTTCTTCTCTGTGGCCAATGGAAGTATCACAGAGAGGTCAGTGGTTGACAGCAGCAACTTGGTCTGAATTCAAAAAGCATTGTCAAGATAAAACCAGAGGAAGCTAAATAAGTTTAGCTTCCTCTGGTTTTCTTTTTGAATGACTGAACAAGACAAAAAAACAACAAACTAGACACGGTCCAAGCTCAGGAGTCGCATGAAAGAATCATCAGAGAAGGTGCTGAGGGATATACAGAGTGACAGAGCGGCCGGAAGGAGGACAGGATGATGGATGGACTGGGTATGAATGTGTGGGGTGGTACAGGCCCTGCAGAGTGGTGGAGAATAAGATCATAAATCAGAGAGACAAAAGAATCTCTTCATTGCATCCAGCAAAAAAGTGGTCAGACTCACAGATAATGAGTAGAATTTGGTCAGGGAGAGTGGGAAAATATGGGATGGAAAAAGAGTCATAAAAACACCAGTGACAAGACTTTGGAGGAGAAAAGTGGTAGTGTCCTGGGCAATGTGCAGTTTTTCTGTGCCATCTTATGCTGTGTTTCAGTCAGAGTCTCATGAGACACATCACACACTGAAAAGTGATCAAATTCACCACACATACATTAATAATCTATGAATGGATGATGTGAAGGCAGATATCTCTGCGTAGTCCATTCAGCTGTCTTGAATTAGCAACCTATCAGCCAAAATATTAATTGTTGCCGGGTAAATAGGTTTCCGCTGCAAGCACTCGTTATGTGCAAAGATGCACAAATGCTGTCCATGTGTGCACAGGTTTCAGACGAGATGGAAGTGAAAGAGCATGCTCAGGTAATCGCTACAATTATATCACTTCATTTATAATAAAACAATTTACTGTATTTGGTTTTGTGGAATCTGTCCTTTATTAGATTAACATATTATCTTCAAACACTAACTAACCCCACCCCTCACTCATCAAGGGTAAATACGTCATGCACATATTTCAATACAGGCGCTAACCAATCCACTCAGGTCCAAAAGGAACCCAACCACTAGGGGGCCACATCCAGTATACTCCTAGTGTCGGTGTCAAGCCCGGGTAAATGGGCTTGCACCAGAAAGGATCCGCTGTGGCAACCCCTAAAGGAAGAAGCCGAAAGAAGAAGAAAGCTAATTGTTTTGTCGTAAGTACCACTCAGACACCACGACACAAATGTCCTCCTCAGATCCGCACAACGTTGCACAAAACAACGATGTCATCCAACAAGATATTTTTCATATTTTCAAGGAGTAATAACTTATCTCACACAGTTGTAGTCCTTTTGTCACATAAAATAAAGCCATGTTCATACTTCTGCATCACCTCCACGCTGTAGCTACGGAACGTTTCCCACTAGCTCGCCATTTATCAGGCCTGTAGCTTTAGCTGTGGCTGTGGCTGTGGAGGCGACGCACAGAAGTATAATAACATGAACAAGCTGAGAGTCATGGACTCACTGAAAACACGTCATTTCACCACAGTGAAAGTGGTCGGGTTGGTTGATCACATTTATTTTCATGCAGATCCTCAGTTAAACTATACACAGCCAAGCACATACAGTACATATGTAATGCCTTTTTTTTCCAGTTAATGTGATTATCATGTGTTTCTTTTCAGGCATAGTCAAAATTTGCATAAATATAGTTGGATGGAAATTCAGTGACTGAGAAAGCAGGTTTCAAGTCTTGCAAATGATGACTTCATCCATGAGAATCTTGGTAGAAACTGGGAGAGACGGAGGAAATGTGGCAAACTCAAATGTCAAATGGGTGGATGTGACTTTTAACAGCAGATTCATGGTTAGACTCAGCCGGGTTTACTGTGGTTGACTCACTTGACACCTCTACCAGGTGGAGGAGAAGCACAATCCTCTAAAAAATCTATAAAATCTTAAAAAGACATGTCCCCATAATGTGACTGTGTGAAGAGATTTAGATCACACAACATGAGTAATACCACACACACACACACCATATTAAAGATACTTTCCCATCAGGTCACCAAGACATCCGTTGCCAGGACACCATGAGGCCGTATATGATGTTTACTCGAGGGAAACACAGCGGTCACAGCTGGACCCGCGCACTTGTGTGTGTGTGTGTGTGTGCGTGTGTGTGGACAGTAGGCAGTCTCATATTTGCTCTCTGTCCCGCTATCCCTTCTGTTCGTTTTCTGATATGCACCGTCCTCCCCGTTGTGTCCGTGTCCATCCTCCTCTTCACCCTCTCATTGTCCCGCCGTCTCCCCTGTCATTCTAATACCCCTCCCTCTCTCCCCCCGCTCACAGAGGAGGGTGAGAAAGGTAAACTTTCCCACTCGTTCACTACTCATCTTCCTCCTCATCCTAACCTGTCTCTCAATGCAATTCTCCCAGCTCCAGGTCAAACACAGGTTAGTCTTAATCTAGAAGTTTAATCAGACTGTGATGAAGTTTTACTTCATTTCACCTGATTGGGCTGCTGGTCCAGTTGCTAATTTAATTTTGGTGAAAATACTTAAAAGAAAATACTTGTGATTTTTAACTTAACCGATTTAAAATGTATTAACAAGTTAAATCACCATGTTTCATTCTATGTCTCCTCTCACTCTCTCACTCCTGTGGAATTTTAAGTTGTATACCAGCAGAGAGCACATACCATCCTAAGCAATAACATTGTTAGCACAAGAGTGAGTTTAAGCACAGGGAATTAAGTGTGAGCAGTATGAAGTGGCTTAAGGCCGTGGTATACGCTGACTTTAGCGCCGGGAATGGGTCGCCGTGCACTGTACGCGATGCCACGCACACCAAAAGTGGCATGTGCACGTAAGTGTCCCAGGGCTTTTATGGGAGACCAAACAAAAGCAGAAGAACAAACAAACAAACACAAATGTGAACAGTTACATACTGCAGCTTTTATGATAAGTAACAATCTGTTACTGAAAATGCATAAACTGCGACCCTGATAGGTAGTTAATATACTGTAGAATCTAATTTAAATGTACATGAAACCAAACCTTATAAACTGGAAATGAATTCAGACAATTGATGGTGACGCCCAACAGACGTCATGAATTAACTCATTTCTACACCTTGTTGGAACAACATTTTTTATGGTATAGTATTCCACTTGTTCATGTTCATGCTGTATGTACTGTGCTGTATGCTATCAGAAGGTCGCTGGGTGCCCCTGAGCCCCTGAGCAAGGCACCCAATCCCCCATTGCTCCCCGGGTGCAGATACGTGCTGCCCACTGTGCCTGCGCACGGCTTGTGTGTGTTCACTACCGGTGTATACAAGGATGGGTTAAATGCAGAAGTCAAATTTACTATCACTTGAGCCTCTTTTCCACTACCTGCTGTGGCGAGGTTCTAAGTGAGCTGAGCAGGTACTATGTGTGACATCACCATAGTCGGCCACTGATTGGTCACAGGAAGAGGACGTCCGACACAAGAAGCAAACCGAACAATGCCGAACTGTAGATCAGCTAAAAAGACTTAACAATCCTGAAATCGTGAGTTAATCTCAAACATTTAGCAGGGAAATGTCTAAAATCTCATCATTTAACAGAGGAGTCTGGTGTATTTAGCGACAGCACTGCCGAAAGTGGCAATCACGACCGGCGAGCCGCATCACAAACCCCGCCGCTGTATTTCAGTCCAGTGACTGTGTCGGACAGATTCTGTGCTCCGGTCATGGAAGAAGTACTGACCAAATCTTTTTAATTAACTGACTAAAATGATTCAGTAACTGAAAACAACTGCTTTACAAGTCACTAGTCACTCGTTTGTGTGTGTCGCGTGTGACTCCGCCTTTCACCTTATGCCAGCGGCCCCACGACCCTCATGTGGAGGATGAAGCAGTAGACAATGAATGAATGACTGAATGAATAATGTCTGTATGTTGATTATATGAGCATATGTGCACTGTAAGTCCAAGAACAGCTAATTCATTGCTAAAAATGTCCATATATCAGCAAGATGCACATCGTCAGTAAGCCGGCTAGCTAACTAGCCTTCGTGCTAATAAACCTTGCTGTTCTGTCATAGTGCTGAGTGGAAACTACCATTTATGAGTCACATGAGACTGACCTGCTCATCTTTAACAAAAATGCACAACAGGAAAGTCAGGAAACATTTGAACAAGCCAGCTACAACCAAGTGTCACTGTGCATGGTTACACAAGCAAGAGTAACCGCTGTAATATTGTCAGTGATCTCCAAGGGTGTTTTCTTATGCACTGAGCGCTTCCACATCGCTCTGCAGGTTGTTTGTGTTGAGTAAAAAAAGACATAACGGCCAATGAGGAAAGATTAATCGCTCTTTGTTATGCAGGTTTTTTTTTTTCTTTACAAACATTTGATTTCAAACACATGAAAACTCCACTTATTTTGAATTAAATGACTCATCTTTAATTTTGTACACATGTGCAAAAAGCCAGGTTTGTTTAGACGTGACTGGACTGCACAGAGAGACTCCACTCAGCCTTATCAACTACCTTTGGATGAACTGGAACTCCCGTGTCTGACTTTGCTGAAGCAAATCCCTGCAGGCAGATTCTAACGTCTCATGTACAGATCAACAAAGGGCTGGATTAAGCTGCAGGATTGAGAACTTTCTTCAGCACTTCTCACATCTTTCAAGACAACAGGGAATGAGACAAAAACATTGTGGTGGCTTCCTCAAAGACATCTGTTTCCCCGCACTTCGTATTAGAAGCAGAACACCATATGTTGGTAGTCCTTGTTTGACTAACGGAGCAGCTAAACAGAAGCACATGCTTGTATTTATATGAAAACACGGTCATTACAAATCATTACAAACTCATTTTGTTTGCCCAAGCATTGCTCAAACCCACAGAGGCCCATTTAGAATATAATGGAGGCCCAAAGGTTTCCAAAGACACCAAACATGTCAAGCTCAATTGTGAGGACACCGAATATTGCAGCTATAAAAACATGTTTTTATTGTCTGAACGTTTCAGTTAACATGAAACTGTTGGAACTTCTGTGACAAATTAGAACAAGCAAACACACTCTCTGATTGACAAACAACGTGGAAAAAAAAAGACTCTCTGACTAAACAAAGGCTTCCCATGATGAATCAGTCAGCACTGTGGGACCTCGCCTGGGAAAGGGAAAGTAGGGCCCCCCTTCTGGAACGGCATCAGCAGTAATGCGGGCACCCTGTTCCAGACCATAGTGGTCAAAGACAGCTGAGACTCAGGGTAAAGCTTTCAATTTACGAGTCAAAATACAGTACATTTTGACCCTGGAGCTCAGGATGGTGACAATAAAAATGAGATTCAGGAGTGTCTGTTCTAGGCTCAGTCTTGAAGACAGGTTGAGGAGTTCAGACATTTGGAGGAGCTCGGACTACAGTTGCAGCTCCTTCTTGTCAAAAGTGGACAGTTATGTTAGTCCAGGCTTCTTGAGTCAGGTCATCCTTACCATGTTCTGCTTCCATGGAAAGCCACTGTGCATTTCTGCACGCACATACATGATAAAACAAGGATCCGTGTCAGTCAAGTGTTTTGGGCATGTGTTTGCAATCTCATATTCCATGAATGCCATCGTGTGACGGCCCTGGTGCTTTTGTTTTGCTCCCCATATTTAGTGTGCTCTCTTTTTCAGTAATTAGTAAGTGTAATTCGGAGCACCTGGCCAGACTGTTGAAAGCCCAACTCAGTGCAGTGTGTGGCAACCTGCCAGTCAGCCATTACAGCACCATGGCTTTTCCTTTGTTATTTTGTTGTTCCCTTCTTCCAACATCACTGCATCCATGCACTTGCATCCACAACTGACCTACACGTCCACACCTCATACATGATTGGTTCTGTTAGTTAACAATAAAGGGCAGCCCGTGGCCAAGTGGAAAGGGAACTTGACTTGTAACCAGAGGGCCGCTGGTTCAAATCCCCACCCGGCCAAAAAGGGCTGGGGTACCCCTGAGCAAGGTACCCAACCCCTCAATGCAAACTCCACACAGAAAGACCCATGGTCGAATCAGGATTCAAACCAGTGACCGCCTTGCTGTGAGGCAATGGTCCCATCTAACTTTTTAAAACGTTCTGTTTTAATGTAGCTCATGCTTATTTTGGACGGCTTGTGAAAGAAGGATTTATTCTTATGAGTGCTTTAGTCCCATTTAATGTAAAAATGACCAAAAATGATACTTGTGATTTGAAAGTTAATTTATTTCCAACACACTGACGCTGTTAGACATTATTATTGGACATTACCTTTGTTTTAGGGGAAATGCCTCCATTTGGACTCTCTCTGAACTCTCTGAAGTGTAACTGAATACTCCTGAACTAAGAGAAGACCTCAAGAAAGACCCAGAACTCTGGACCTGGGAACGCATCCGGATCCCCAGGAGGAGTTGAAAGGAAATAGTTTGTCGTGAAGCCCAGACTCAACCTGCTGCTACACTGCCCTCACCTTGAGTAGAAGAAGATGCGAAAGAAAGACTTCATTTTACAATGTTTTTTTCTGTGGTAGTTTATGACACTGACATGCTCACTGAATAAAAGCCTGAACGATTCTAAAACTGTCAAACTTGGCAAAGTGTAAATTCAAGTAGTTATAAAGTTTAACAACAGCCAAAGCTGTGAGAAAACAACTGAGAAAAATCGTTTTTTTTCTTATGACGCCCGCAAGTGTTTGTTTTTTAAATTCTTTTGCTGCACACACACACGCACAGTTTTTTCTCTATTATCCTTCATTTACATGTTTTGAACGTTCCCTTCTTTCATCATTATTTTCCTTCCTCTGTATTCATCCCTCCCTCCATCCTTTATATTCTTTCATGCTTGTCCTGACTGCATGTTTTCAATCCCCCATTATTTATCCACCAGTGTGATTCCTTCCTCTGAGCCTTTTATCTCCTGCTTTCCCTTCCGTTCTTGTCACCTCCATCTCCGCTTCCAGTTGCATTCTTTATCCCCTCTTTGCTCTCCTCCCTCGTTTCCTTTCATTTCTCCCCGAGCCTCTGTTTTTAACTCTGTACATCATCTTTCTTTGCTTTCTCCTTTTCAATCTCTCTTGCTTCTTTCCCTTGTCGCTCTCTCCTCTCCTTGCGTCTCCATCCACTGGGGAGCACAGTGCTTAATTCAAATATTCCAAAGGCAGATGAAGGACAGGTGATGAGGATGGGGAGGAGAAGGAAAAAGAGGATGATGTGAAGGAGAAGAAGAACAAAAAAAAACCCAAGAGTGAAAAAGAAACTGAGATGTGAGAGTTAGATGTGATCATCCACTGTCTCACTAATATTTGTCTTCGCGCCTGTTTAAGATCAGAGGCTGGCTGTTTGAACTGTCGCGTCTGTGTGTGCGTGGTTCTTCCCACCGTGCTTTTCCACTGCCCTCAGCGTGTCAGCTTTACTTTGGACCAACATGACAGAGGAAAATCAGTGTTAGTGGTCTGACCTCCTACAAACACTCTCCCTCAGAGGCACAGTCTGCACCAAAGAAAAACAGCAGAGTGGGTTTTGGTAAAGGGAGTGTTAGTGTCTGTCCTCGCCGCAGACCCTGTTGTCCAGTGTGACGCTGTTACCACACACAGCAGGCAGGAGTCCACAGTCCCACTTTTAAGAAAAATACAGTTCTGGGAAAATTCTGTTCCCAAGTCTGCTGCAGTGACAAATGTGAGTCCTACTGATAATGTCAACATCATAAAAACATGCATGTGCAAATGGACTGAACACACACAGGCGTAGCTGTAGGGATTAGACGAGGACTGGTGACTGCTCCTCACTCTGAATGCCCTCTTGGCAAAAATAAGGTGGTGATGTTGGGCTGTGTTGCTGTAAAAATGGAGGACACAAAAGCTACACCTTTATCCTAAATGGACAACAACAATGCACTGGAGAAGCTGGATAAGTAACCTAAACATCTACAGTCAGCTACAGTTAGCGGCTGACTCCACCCTATAATCAGAGGAGGTTTTGCAGGTGAGCAGTGCAAACGGTGGGCAGGTGACAGCCCTAAAGTTGACTTTGGAAAACAGCTGATATTGGACCAAATCATTTACAGGGAACACGCTGGAAAGATTTTCTCGAACAACCTTTTGACTTCATACATTCTGCACATAGCTTAGATGCAATAACAGGGAACATAACACTGCCAAACAGCATTGGGCCACCACACACCCGCTAACCACTTGTTAATACATGTTATTCATGACAGATAAGGAAATACTGTACACATCAATCCAATTAACTCATTTTCCACACAGGAAAACAAAACTGATTCATTCAACGCATTCAACGTTCTCTCACGTTTTCCATACTGGAGACACACCTACAAGTAATTATATCAGATAATTAGACACAAAACAACACCGCATTGTTGTGTAGATGCAAATCTGCGTAATTGGCACACACAGAGGCAATTATGGAGTACACTGTTAATATGAGCAATTAACACACACAGTCACAGGTACATGACTTCCTCCTGCTTGGAAAATGAGTCAGGTAAATGGCGAGGTCACACTCCGGTTAGCCTCTAAAGAGACGCAGCCCGGCGGCTGCCACCGCGGCTTCCACCAGCTTCACACCATTAATTAGCCACGCTCACGTGCCAGTCAACTGTGCTAATGAGGACAGCTCTGCCACTGTGCCTAATGAGAGAAACTCTCCAAGTGTCTGAGGGGGAAAGTTAATCGACGTAACACACACTTGAAAAGAGATACACACACATTTTGAAATCACTGGTATATTTCTAATTTGGAAGCACTTGGCCTGCTCTCATTTCACCCAGCCTCTACCTTTTTTTAATACTTAGCATTATTAATTGAAATTTCATCTCATGCACATTTCACCATAGAGCTTATATTTATCTGGAGCGTTGATGCACAGAGCTGCTCGAAGTCATAAAATCTATACAGTGCCTTCTAGCAAAGATTATCGGTGTGGAAAAATCTAATGCTTCATTCCCACTGGTCAAAAAACCCATTTAATGCTGTGTTTTTGACCGGTGGGAATGTATTTAATAAGTCAAATGACTCTACAATCCATGTGGGGTTTTATTGGCTTCGGCTTCAGTCAGTATAAGTGGGAACTCAAGACCCAGGTGAACGTGCTAATGTCTTTATCTTCTTAATTCTTGCTAGTGCTGAGATGTGTAATGCTGCTCTCAACATCAGTGGCTCAGCTCAGTGTCACCAAACGTCGCTCGTCGTGGTCTAAATACAGCGACAAATGCACTAAGTTGGCAACAATGACTGCAAAATGTGTTCCACCAATCAGCGTTCTTCATCACACAGCCCCGCCCCTCCTGGTTATCTGAGAAGTCCATAGTCGCAGGTAGGTACTTCTTTCAGGGACAGTTTGGGATCGAAGGATTGATTTCCCCGGGTAATTTTTGTGGAAACACACCAAGGTAATTAAGAAAAGTTCCTTTGGTGGAATACATTGGTGTGCACAGGTATTAAAAACCTTTGCAAGTGAGAAACTGCAACAGCTTCATAGTCTTTGACGTCAGGTAATACATCGCTAGATGAAAAAGTTATGGTTGCAGAAAACTGTGTTGGTTAGCTCTTATTTTAGGGTGAGATGAACCACTGGTGGTCTTCATGAGTTTTATTTACGTTATGTTTTAGTTTATTCATTCAGATTGTTGTTTAGTTGAAATCTTGTGAGGATCAGAGTTGACGGGATGCAGCTGCTCTGGTTTTCCATCAGTCCACACTTGGCAGTAGCAGTGCAGTATCGCCTGGCGAACCACTGAGGTCACTCCCAGGTCAAGGTGAGTGTGTGTGAGAAAGAGAGATAGTTAGAGAGACTAGCTGTACACCCGAGGCTCTGGGAGGAGGCACCAATGGTACATGAACACACACACACACACACACACACACACATTCAGGGAGCCTCTGGGTATCATCAAAACACACAAAGGACTGTTACTGGGTGTGGAGTGAACCCTTCACAGAGAGGCAACAAAGACTGTGGACAGAGAAAAGTGAGTCTATGAAAACAAGTAAAGGAGGAGGATGAAGTAATTAGAGAGAGGTGAAGGGGACGGAGAGGAGAAAGAGTGAACGTGAGGAGGAAACTGCGATCGCCATGATGAGTCTGACAGAAAACAAGCGCCAGGTGATTCATGACACACCAAAACAGCTGATTACCATTCAAAAATCTGTGTGCAAATGTACCCAGAATAGAAACCATTACAAAGAACAAAGAATTCTTTGCAGTTTGAGTTTGAATGAGTTGTCTGTTTAGGTTCAAAGGCCAAGAAAATAACAGCTAGCAAAAGCAGAATGCAAAAGCCATAACACAAATTCAAAAAGCCACAAAAGACTTTTACATTTGTGTTGTGGCTTTTGCATACATTTTTTGCATCTAAATATGTTTTGGGTTTTTTTGCATTAACATCTAACTATGTCCCTGTCCTCACCAGTATGTCACCCACTGAGCAACAGTGTGTTAGGGAGCGTGTACCAAATAATACAACCAAAATCACATTAACTGTGCCAATCTCAGCTGACATAGGAACGATAGGTCACCAGTCCATCACAGGGACATATAGAGACAAACAACCATCCACTCTCACAGTCACAAAGAAAATAATTTGGCATTGTTTAAATATTTTCTCACATGGAAAAGTAGAGTTGATACAAGGAGAGAAGGAAAACACAATAACATTTATGTGCACATTTATGTGTGTGTTGGGAGGAACCAATCACACTACAGTGTCGCATAAAAACCGTGTATGTGTTCCTGTATTTGTTGCCTCCTGAGGACCTTTTTCTGTCATGAACACTGAACTTGTCAGGACCAGTAGTCCACATGGAGACCAAAACCTGATCCTTATGAGGCAGAACCTCGTTTCTGAGGAACTGGTTAATTTTAGGGCTAAGATTTAAGGTATACAGTTAGGGTTTGTCATTAACGGGTTAAGGTTAAGATTGGGAATAAAGCTTTGTTGAGGCTAGTAAATGAGAGTTCTTCAAAGGTTGGCAATGCAAACCCATGTGTGTGTGTTTGTGTAAGTGTGCATGTGTGGGCTTTCAGTCCATCAACACAGCAGGAGGAAAGAAATCACTCCTGCTGGAAGACGTGCTAATGGCTCTGCACTGAGGGTGTCACAGTGTGTGCGTGTGTGTGTGTGTGTGTGTGTGCTGATTGATCGAAAATGCCAAATCCATCTTGATATTCCCTGATGGGAGCCAAAGTGTGAAATTGCCAAAAAGGCAAACAGAAAATAACAAGGACACACAAAGACACACACACTCACAATTTCACACACACTTTCTTTTATCATTAATCCTTCACACGACTGTCTTCTTTGTCATTCTCCTTCTATTTCACACACACACACACACACACACATCCACCTGTTCATCTCCTGTAATAACTGTTATTTTTCATGGCTGTTTTCTACCTTACTCCTCCTTTGTTACATTTTCTGTGTCAGCCACTCAAACCATTGCACACACTCACACACAGACACACAGGCACACAGACACACAAACACACAGGCACACAGGCACACAGACACACAGCTGGGGAGACACAAAGGAAAGCAAACATATCAGGGAACTTTGAATCATTTTTGTCAACAACTGATCTATTTTCGACAGAGGAGTGTGTGTGTGCGTGTGTGTGCGTGTGTGTGCGTGTCTGCGTGCATGCGTGTCGCCAGGCAGATAGGAAACACTTTCTCGTCTAGCTCTCCACAAACACAGACTTAATAACAAAGACCAGTAGAGGCATAGTAACCAACGGTGTCCAAGCTTTCACTCATTAAACAACAAACACGTGAAAAAATCTCTTTGTTTTTGTGTCTATGTGTGTGCGTGTGTGTGTGTGTGTATGTGTGTCACTTTAAACTGCTCCTGTGGGACACTATAAGTGATTCTCTCTCTGTGGGGACATTGGCAGAGTTTCCTAAGTGCGAAAAATGGGTCAATTTTTGATGAGAAAATTCAGCGAATACTTGACCTGAAGCTGCAGAGAATAACAGTTACTTTACTGTAGATGTCAGGGATCATTTCTCAAAAACAAACACATTTTATTATTTAAGAATAGCTCCAGCTCGCTTTTCTTCAAGCCCGAGAGAAAACTAAACACAACAAGCATTCTAATTTTTGTGTTCAAACCCAACCCAAGCCAGAGTCACATCCTCAGTCCTCAGCGACACCAACATCACCAGAGTTTATACTCTCTGAGATTTAACGAAATCAAATCAATCAATGGGGTTATTATTTACAAATTTTCCATACAAGGCAATGCAACTCAAAATGCTTCACAGGAAAAAAACATAACCAAGGAAAACAACCCAGCAATCATATCATTGGTGGTAATAGTGTTATAGTATTTACTGTAATAGTATTATACGGTAATCGTATTATGGGGAAGTGAAGAAGTGAGGAAACTATCATGGAACTCACAAACAGCCTGGAGACTAAAATACCGATATACTCATGAAAATTAAAAACATGAATAGGAACATAAATGGATCAGTGCATAAAAGTCAGTAAGTAAGTAAATAAATAAATACATATATAAATAAATAAAAGAAGTACTATAAGCAACAATAAACTAGAACATGGTAAAATCAGGTGCCGTACAAAATAGAAATTAAATTCAGTAAAAGGAGACTAAAGGGTGGAATAAAGTAACGTGTGTTAGATCCTATAATGAAGTCAAAATTGTTCAAATAAATAATAAAGGTCAAGTGAAAGCCAGGTTAAAAAGGTATATCTTAGGATTGCTTTTAAAAATTTTAACAAATCAGTTCAATTGGTGCAGAATGGAATCATCTGTGCTACATCTGCCTACACAATCTATCCAATCCATATCATTCTACTTAGTGGTACCGTCTTTTGTCGTACATAGCATCTAAAGGATAAAAAATCCCAAAGTATTCCATAACATAAGATACATTAAACCTATGAGTGTATATAGGGGCCTTTATAGGGCCCAGTCTGCCCCCCAAAGTCATTTGAAACGCCCCTGGATGTAAGACACAGAACAGGGAGATTGTACTCACAGTCGAGACAGAGCTTCGTTCTTCTGAAACAGCAACTCTGGGATTTGGCTCAGATGGTTCTTGTTGAGCCGACTAGATGGAAAAAAACCTAGATTATTACAATTACAGAAGAGAACATACTGTGTGTGTTTGTGTGTGTGTGTGCGTGTGTGTGCTCACAGTCTCTCCAGCTCCCTCAGATCATCAAAAGCTCCTCTCTCAATGTTACTGATCTGGTTCTCCATCAGATGACTGCAAAACAGAATGGTAAACTCAGATTAACACATGTCACACATTAACACTTTGCATAATAACATCAATGTGTGTTTTGCTTGGTTGTAGACACAGCGCAACCTGTGCCTTGTGCTTGCTCACAGACTTGTCTATAAAGAACACAATTTCAGCTGCAGCTGTGTGTGCCGTGCTGGTTTGAATTCTCCTAATCCATCATGAATGTATCATCAGATCCAATCATAAAAAAACACACTCTAGCTGCATTTCCAGTGCATGGTGCAAGGGACTCAATTCAGATGTTTTCCTTCTATGTACAAATCAGATATGAGCAATGGAGGTGTAAGCAGGAGAAAATCACATGGATTCTGATATTCAGATTGGTTTCAAGCCTCATTCACAGGTGGCAATTAATCAGATATGAATCTGATATTAATCTAGATTGCATCTGCCATCTAGATCAGATCAGATATTTCCCTGTCAATGCAACTCAACCCGGAGCACAGACTCTGTCTGACACAGTCACTGAACTGAAATACAGTGGCAGGGTTTGTGAAGCAGTACACCTAAATACACCAGACTCCTCTGTTAAATATTGAGATTGTAGACATTTCCATGCCAAAGGTTGGAGATTAATGCAGGTTTTCAGGATTATTTAACTGATCTACAGTTCGGCATTGTTCAGTTTGATACTTGTGTCAGCACTCTAAAACAATGGCAAGCAGTCTGACGACAACACGTATAGTATCGGCTCGGCTCACTTGGGCCCTCGCCAGAGCAGGTACCAAAAAAAGTATCAGGTACTATCACTAATGAAAACGCTGTGCTGAGTCGAGCCACAAAACCAGGAGTGGGAACTACCACCCATGTTTTGTGCACTTAGGTCAGCTGGGGAATGACTCTGGTCCAACTTGCACTCACTCTATCTGGGTGTGTTAGTCTGCGTTTGCAAAATCTGATTTAGTACAAAACGTATTTTAAAAGTCTGTTTTTTGTAATGCCATGTGAATGTACTGACTGAGGACAGATGTTAATACCAGGTCTGAATGGGGTCACGCAGGCTCTGTTCTGCCCTGCTATACCATAGATTGTATTAATGTTGTGGGAAACACTGCTCTCAAGAGACAAACTGGAAAAGACAAATCCCTCAAGACACCCTTTCTTTCCCTGTGCCACTGAAGGCATCTATATGTTTGATAAACACACTCCTTAGACCTCTACATCATAAACCACCACATCACCACCCCCCCCCACCCCTGACAGCAGCGAGCCCTCAAGCTCCCAGTGGGCTGCTAATCTGTTTTGACTGGGCCCCGGGAGATGTCATTAGTCCCTGGCATGTCGTCTTTTAACTCATGTCCATCACTGAGCACCATCCCAGTCACCAGGTTAAAACAGGAAACCACTGCTCATCCAGACTCTCCCACAGGGCACAGTGTTTCCAGGTCAAAAGGGCACAGTCAAACCCCTCCCTGTTGTAAATCTGACTGACACTGACACCGAACAAGCACCTGTGGGTGGTTCATGTGTCACAGCTGAACTAAAGCGTTGTTCCGTGCCCTCTGGCCTTAATGGCACTGAAGACATGATTCCCACATTCCTACCAGACCTAAAACAACCAGAGAAGACACTGAAAGAGAGTCTCTGCTGGACAAATACAAGCTGCCGCCCAGTCAACAATGTGTCCGACAGCTGTGAGCGAAGGTTGGGCTCCGACTGTTGTACAAAAACTAACAGAGATAATAACACAAAATTGGAGGAAAAAAAAGGTTCTCGGTTGCAGGTGGTTCTTCATTGCGTCCGCAAAATTCACATTGTTTGTTTCAGTCACTCCAATTCAAATGTTTGAACTCAAGCATAAAAGAGTTACATGGAACAAGGTCCATATAACTATCAGCACTAAAAGGGCACATGTCACCACTCTGTTCATTAAGCTCCACTAGCTACCCTTAGCCACCCGCATCAAATTGAAATCACTGATGCTAGCCTACAAAGTGCTTCATGGGTCTGCTCCCACCTACTTAAATGTTCTCATAAAGGCTTATGTTACCCCTGGACTACTCCGTTCATCGAAGGATTGTCGTCTGGCACTCTTTTCATGTGTTTTTTCGTTCCACGCACCAGAAGAGGGGCTATCTTCTGTCTATCTTCAAGAAGTTCTTGAAAACCCAACTTTTCCAAGAGCATCTTCTGTCCTAGCACTTACCCTGCCCCCTACCCCCTCTCCTACACTATCTCCTTCTGCACTTGGAGCCAGTCCACTGTTCCTATCTAGTGGAGTTATTTCCAAGACTACTTCTATGAAGCTTATTCCTCTTGTAAGTCGCTTTGGATAATAGCATCTACTAAATGCTTAAATGTAAATGTAAGACCCAGTCAGGGATGTTGAAATGGACGGTTGGTAAAAGGGACCACCTTGAACAAGTTAAACCAGGTGAAAGAGGAGGGGGCAGGCGGAACGTGAGTGAGGAAGCTGGACTACCTGCTAAATTCTGACTATATTCACGCCATTAGTCGCAAAGTTGAATTGAATGAGCATTAGCCCCTCATGGGTTACATTTACTCGTGGTTCCCATGCAAGTAAGGTTACTCAACAAAAATGATCTAGTGACCACAGTTGCACGAGTAAGGCAACACAAAATTTGCATCCCATCTGGAGCCATAAAAAGTATTTCACAACTCCTAACTGTTTTTGTAGATTTTGAATCTGAAACAGATTTAAAAACTAAAGAGCACCAGACCTAAAGTCATCTGCTGGGTCTGGTGCTCATGGCAGAACTGAGATGTTTGCAGCTTCATCATTTACATCATTTGTAATATGTTATCCACAAAAAAGGGCATATGATAAAAGATCAATCTCACATTTAGTAAAATGAAGTTGCATCATTCATTTAAATTTAGGCAGATTTTAATGGGAAATATTTTTTTAAACTTTTGACTTATCTGCTGTTATTCTCGATCATTTGTTGTTTCATGTTTTTAAATCCAATTTAACTTGGAGTTTGACTGTAGGTCAGTTTTGATCAGATATTTGTACTTTGTCTTTGTCTTTTTCTGTCTGTTTTGTCAAAGCCTTTGCTTTCGTAAAGCCCTTTGGCTCAACTCGTGTTGTTTTTAATGTGTTACATAAGTTAACATGACTTGACTTTAATTGACTAGACCACAGCTTTTTATTGTGGCAAGTGGGCCTCCCAGATGCTACTTAAGGGAAACTGTAAATATAGTTATTAAAAGGCAATCACACAGAACAACATAATAATGTTTGATTGAATTAAATAAATGTTTCAGGGAAACAGTAGTTTGAGGGATTTTTACAGTTTTCCCAGACACTAATTCATTCCATACAGAAGAGGATCACATGGACGTCCAGAAATTGAGCGAAACTGGTACACGAGGCTAAGGTGGGACGAAGGGGCCCTGTCATGAGGAGAGACCATGAAGCCTTGTTTCCACCAAGTGGTGCAGTGCAGTTCAGCTCGCCATGGCATGGTTTCCACCACAGGATGTGTGGGCCAAATACATAGCTATTTACACAACTGCGTCAACAGCAAGAAGTCATAACAACGTGAAGAAAAAGAATGTGAGTATGCAACACGGTAAACAAAGAGCAACAATGGAGGACAGATTGGTTATTGTGGTACCCATCATCTATGTGTGACTAAACTTTAAAGCTTGGTGCAATCAGAGCTTATGTCTCAGGGTGTCTTCACACCTAATAGTCCCCTTTGATGGTCTGCACCTGATGACAATATGATACATTTTTACATCGTTCAGGTGGCTCTGTTCACATTTACAAAGGCCAGTGGATGGGTGAGGTGGAGCGGCTGTAGCCTCAGTGTTCTCATCCAGTGATTAGCTGAGCTCACTGTTAAGAGGAGAGTCAGAGGACTTATGCTATTAAACAGCATCCATCCCCCCAGGTCTATGAGGCCCCAACTCTTCTGCAGGTGAAATAGCATATTGAGCCAAGCTAGCATTGTTAGTTTCTGGCCTGCATGCAGGAGAGTCCCGAGCCGCAGGTGTTGCCCTCACCCTCACCCTCATCCTCACCCTACTGCCCACGGGTGAAAAACGGCAACGAGTCGGCAGCTTTGTTGCATTTTTTTGGATGGGTGATGCTCAGCTAAGTGTGCTAGTTTGAATTCAGAGGAAGAGATGGGGCATGCCAGTCACAGAGGATGGATGTGCTGTTCTTATTTCTGTGTATCAGTGTTCTCCCTGATACACAGACTGCTCCCGAGTTCACTTGCAAGTGGTCCCAGACCACCACTTTCAAGTGGACCAGAGTCCTGTTGTTTGGTCTGCATCAGAAGTCACAGACTATCTTCGGACTGACCCAAACAAACCAGACTAAGGAGCTAAATGTGCCAGGTTCGATTCACCCGCACTAAGCAATAAGACTTTAAAAGCTTCTGTTGTACACAACAGATGATGAAGTGAATAGAGTGAATGTAAATATGACTTACAGCACTCGTAGGTGTTTCAGGCCAGCGAAGTCTGTCTTAGTGATGACTGTCAGGTTGTTTCCATTCAGATCACTGAAAAAGTCAGAAAACAGACATTAATCAGTGTCAGATCAATAAACTTTATAAAACCAAACAATTAACACCTGAAAAGTCCTGGGTTATTTACATAACAGTGCATACTCATTCAAGTACATACATATTAATAATCCAGACTCAGAAATCAGACATTCAACTACACCGCAACACGATCAAAAATACAGTTATTAACTACACTATTGACAATGTCAAATCCATCAGATTTCTAGCAGAAACTCGTAGTGTAGGTTGATACTCTGCTGAGGAAGAGATGATGGAGTTCAGACAAAATGGCAGCAAAATTCACAGTTCCTTCACAGACAGCAATTTCCAGTGTTTTGGTAGCAGAGCTTTGACATCCTTAGCTTTAATGGCCAACTTTGTTAGCTTGGAATATTAATTCATTATCAGCGTATTTGGACATAAATAGCAGTTTTGAACCTGTATCCAGTTACTGTAAACTCATCCATCAGACCACGATACTGCTGCAGGGGCTTTTGCATAACAAGATTTTTATTTATTTTTGATAAAGTTTCACGTTTAAGAAGTATACATCTCCAACCAATCAGAATGTGTGTTGTTGATGAGGTGAGACTCTTTAGTCCACACATCTATCCTAAAGCAGTGAAGTTTACTCTCATCTCTTATGTTGCATGTATTTCTTTTTTCTGTGTTTTTCCTTTATTTCTGCTGACTCTATACCTGTTTCCTCCAATGATGCAAGTTTTCTCCACTCCTTGGGATTCACAACACAGACATTGCCGTTGTGGGTCATATAATATTGGACTTAGCTGGCCACTCTTTTCAGCACAGTCAGGGGTTTAACCCTGTGACCTCATTGTCTACTTTGATTGACATATGCAAAGAAAGAGTGAGGGGGATGATGTCACTCTTCCCACAAGGCTTTGTGGAAGGAGAGGTAAACTGAGCCCTGCACACGTACCTGTGTGTGTGTGTGTGTGTGTGTGTGTGTGTGTGTGTGTCTGTGTGAGAGTGTCATGTTCCTGCACTACTGTAAAGGGTGGAGCAGCATGTGACCTTGTCCTGTCCTGAAAGAAAGAAAGAAAGAAAGAAAGAAAGAAAGAAAGAAAGAAAGAAAGAGTGGATCTTGTGGTTTGGGTGTGTGAACCAGATCTTTTAATTATTTATTTGATTGGAATCTCTTTTAAAAATATTTAAAAATAATATGCGCTTCTCCGACTCCAAGCTGGCTCTCCATATCCAACACAGTCTGGATCCTTTCTCTACGTGCTGCATTATCCCCACATCCAAGTAATGATCTTTATAATGAGGATCAAGTACAGTTGCGACAAAATGCCGGGGATCTGAGTGAATGTCGCAGGGAGTTCAGAATCTGCGCTGTATGGTCGCAGTTTTTGAATGCGTCATCACAACGTCCTGTTTCGGTGTTTCGGTCGCCTTGTTTCAGTGAAAAAAGTCTTTCAAAAACCGAAAATGGCCAATAAAGGTATTTTCGGTTTTGAAATGTTCTGGATCGCCGAATTTTCGGTGCATCTCTAGTCACAATACTACCCAAAGAAGCCAATGTTCTGTACCTGTAGCCTGGATTCCGAGAGCTGAGCAGGGAACAACCATAGGGACAGAGAAGGCTTATAAACTTTCCCCCTCGGATGCAGGTGATTGTGAATTGAATCAAAGTGATGCCGGTGATTCTAAAGGTTTGATAGGGAAGCAAAGGTAGAAAGAAGAGCTGGTGGAGGGAAGGATGGAGGCAGACAGGTCATGTTGTGGGGTTCAAAATCACTGCCTGAATGTGTGTGAAATGCCCCGGATGGTTAAACCACACAATATCTTCTGAAAGCTTCCTCAGACCCAATCACAAAACCTTTTGAGGAATGTGGACACATCCGTCCTTAAACTACCGTGCAAAAGGACTGATTATCGACCACCTCCTTAGCTTGTGTCCTCTGAACAGCAGCAGTTTCACTGCTTTAAAAAAAAAAAAAAAACACTAATCAGCACTCATTTTAAATTACTTGTAGCCACCACCACAACAATAATGGTACTTTTCCACTATGAAAAGTGCCGTAAAATGCCGTTAAGTGCCATAACACTGTCATCAAACAACAAAACATACTCTCTCTCTCTCTCTCTCTCACGGATGCATCTGGTCATCTGTACAGTCAGGCTTGTTACAAACCTAATTTGTTCTTGTAAATAGACATGACATCAGTGTGTATTGGGATAAAGAGTGGACCAAAGTCAGAACTGCTCATGAGAGACACATCCAAGACATATTTATATTTTAATGCCACGTGACAGCAGTTGTGCTTAGTGCTATTCACAAAAGACGGGATCACTGGGGATGGATGTTATTACCAGGTCTGAACAAGGTCTAGAGGACCATATCCGTATGGTCCCAAAAGTATCAAAAAGATTTGCAATATTTGTTGGGTTTTTATGTTCGAGGACTAGGAAACAGACAGAAGGGAGCAGATGAACAACCGCAGGTCTGATTAAGCTTGGTTAATAGAGTTTTGTGCAGCATGGCAGGGTCAGGGGTCAGCTGAGCCACAGCCTCCCCTCGAGTGGCGACTCGGCCAAACAATGGATCATTAAAGCAGAACGCGTCTCTTACACAATCACAGCCTCGGTGGGCAGTGAAGCAGTTGATGCCCTCAGCTCCACCACCAGATCCGACACAGAGGGAGAGGAGAAGGAAGAGGAAGAGGAAGAGGAGGGGGTTCATATTCAGTAAAAAGATAAGATTTGTTGTGTGCACAAAGAAAGAGAGAGAGAGAGAGAGAGAGTGACAAACAAAGAGTGGAAGCAGTGATCCTGAAGCACGGCTGGGGATCAAAGTACTGACAGAAAAGCCGAGCATCAAAAATCTAACACGCTGAGTCATATTCACTTGTTGCTTGATGTTCTGACCTTGAGATCAGAAATGCCCCTTACACAGCTGGAAATGAGGAACTGTATCTAAATCCAAACAAACTACAAAACACCCAGCCATTTGAGAGAGAGTCATAATATACACTCTTTAACGTTACAATCTCAAATAAAACCTTTAAAAACAACAACAGAGAAACCTCATACTGAATTGCTTCATTAGCTGTTCACTACACTTCAGTCCAGACACCTTCATCTGCTCAGGTTTCTTTGGTAAGAACAGTGGTTAAAAATGTCTTTGTGTGGTTTACTTGAAACCCTAACCCTTTGTCCATCTCTATCATGGAGATCTCAAGTAGAGCTGCAACTAAGGAGTATTATCATAATCATTTAATCTGTCGATTATTTTCTCGATTAATCGCTTTGTCCATAAAATATAAGAAAACCTTAAAAAATGTTAATCGGTGTTCATCAAACCTGGAAATGATGATGTTCTCAAATGTCTTGTTTTGTCCACAAACCAAAATGATTAACTGTTATTGATTTCATGATTTCTTTGTTATCCAGAGCAAAGAAATGAAGAAAATATTCACATTTAAGGAGCTTAAACAATCGGAAATCTTGTTTTAATCATGAAAAAATGCTTCAAACCCATGGATCGATTATCAAAATAGTTGTTGATTAATTTAGTAATCGATTAATAATTAATCGATTCATCATTTCAGCTCTAATCTCAAGTATTTTGAGGGTCAAGTTTTGGTTTGGTTTGAACGTTTATGACCCTGGACAGGTCGGATATTCTCTTGAACTTGTCCAGTGAGGCTGAATCGTGAGAATGCAAATATTAGCATCAGTCACTCCAGACATTTTCCAGGACTTCTCCTGTCAGATCCCAATGTGAAGTTCCTGGCAATGTGTGAGTGAGCTTGGGAGTGCTACCTCCTACATGTTCAACCCAGGTGCCATCAATGTGGACTTTCTCATTCTGACCCAAACCATCTCCAGGCTGCTTTTGTCATATGCATATGGAATACTGTGGAAAATGTCTCCAGAAAAAAAATCCCACAAACACAGAAAGAACATGGCAATTTCACACAGAATGGCTCCAGTCATACGGGGTTGGAACAGAGAAACTTCTTTTGAAAGGCAGGGAACTCTAAAAACAATATTGTGAGAGGTAACAGTGCCAACCGTGCCACACTACCAACAAACCAGGTCTCTCGAAGTGGATGAAAAAACCTGAGGTAATGATTTGCAAATCATTGCCTTCGGTAAAAAAGACAATATTTTTGCCAGAGAAACCAAAGTAAGTGAAGAACAGAAATGGACAAAGCCATGGTAACTGCTGCAAACACCTCTTAACAACCCTCTTTAAAGGCCAAGTCATACTTTCCATGTCCACAAGTCCGCCAAGGTCCACTATGGGCTGCATGAGGTAAATGTCGTCAACCACACATGTTCACATTTATACATTCGTGACCGCGGGCACTGTATGCATGCTACAGGTAGGACAATATAATGGAGCGGAATAAAGTGTGGGTTTAGGTTCACAGGGGTGGAACTTTGAATTGACATGAAGCATCATTTTAGCATGAAATGAACTGCAGGCATCGAATGTGCGAGACACAGAACATTTGGCAAGGCCTCACTTCTGTAGAGTCCTTGGTTGGTTTAAATTCTTTGTTAGGTCATATGAGAACAGAGCAATCAGTACAAGATGTTAGTGAGCGTGAGGTTTCTCGGGCCGTTTCCATTCAGCCCTGCGGTGCTTCATTTGGACCAGGGTCTGACCATGACCAATATCCCACCAGACGCTCAGGACGTGAAATGAAGAGTGGCAGCAGATTCTCTACTATACTCTGCTGGATTAATGACACTTAGCCCGGAGACATTGTTGTGAAATGTTACACAATCAGCAGGTTTATAAGAAGTCTTTGTTTCCTCTGCCATGTCTGATTATTCTCCTCTGTCGTTTATTATCCTCTCCTCTTTCAACTCCACCGCTCTCCTCATCTTCACTGTTCCTCTACCTCACTCTACCCATTCCATCTTTATCTCCAGATACAGTACAGTAGATGTGACTATTACTGACCACACACACACACACACACACACACAGGACTAATGACACTTCATTAGCAGCATCTCTGACAGAGGCTGAGTTAATCTGGATTTTTTATAAGATCTTTTTTTTTTCCTCTTTAGACCTTTGAAATCAAACACCTGTCCCCTCTAGATTGGATATACATGATTCAGTATATATCCAGTGTGTGTGTGTGTGTGTGTGTGTGTGAGAGAGAGAGAATTTGGCACCCATGTCTCCTGCTCTCAGCCCATCACATTAGGAGCTAACGTTAATCCTCCCCACACACACACACTCATTTAGCTCTCTGACTGGCAGCTAAACAAATCACCTTGCTCACAATACATGGACACACACATGCACACGAACACACACACACACACACAGCTTGATTAATATTTTTCTCATTGATTCATGCCCAATTTATACCATATTACATTGCATACTGACTGACTTCCAGGAAATCTGCACTTTCTACATGACACACCATCATTCTCCCTCTCACACACACCCTCAAACACACACACACACACAAACTATTTCAAACGCACAAAGGTAAAACATCAGACTCTGACTCTGAGTGAGCTAAAACAAATGAATGAGTTAAAGTAATGTAATGTAGGATCTGATGACAAGCCAGTGATACTGCTCTGAGGCAGGACTCTGATGGACAAACAACCATGTCTTCAGCCCAGGTACAGTAGCTTATAGCATGTTATACAAACATGATTATGTTGTTTTATTCTTCAGAAAATGAAACCTAGCCCCAGGAAAAAAACAACAACAAAAGAATGATAGCAACAGTATAAACAACAGTATAAACAGCATAAAGTAGAATTTTGGAGCTCATTTTGTGTCGTCATGTGCCAACCTGAATCCCAGTGGTGAAACTCCCCAGTGACAGTGAAGGGGGAAAAAAAAAAGTTAGAACACAATGTGACTTTGGAAGAAATAAATGTGCTGCTTCTATGTGTCACAGAACCAGCTTACACTAGCAGCAGAGATCGATAGACAGTGAAATATTATCGTATAGTTTATAGGATGTGTGGCGTGTGTGTGACTCTACTAGCAATAAAAATGAATGAATATACTGTACATGGGGCAACGGTAGTGTGTGGGTTCAATTCCCAGCTCCGCTCGTCTACATGTCCTTGGGCAAGACATATGAAAGATGAGTGATAGAAAATGGAAAAACTGTAGTGTCAAGCAGCTTCGAGTGGTCACCAAGACTAGAAAAGTGCTGTTTAAATAGAGTCCATTTGCATAAAGCAAGACTATGTGTCCACGGAAACGGACAAAGTATTAAACATTTGGAAAATATCCATTTAAGGTGCTGCGCAATCGCAATGTAAAGTTTAAAACCGTTTACCAAGAGTTTATTATCCCTTGGTTTAAGACATACTATTTTTCAATGCCGCATGAAAACCCCTGGAGATTATAATCTGATTTATATCTGAAGACTTATGCTCTGATATTGTACAAAGTTAAAAAAAAAGGGCCATCGGGCACACACATATCTTCACTGATCCCTGCTCCACACACTTCTGTCTGCTCAAATAACCGTGCTCATCGGGGGCCCACAGGGGGGCATCCATTTTTCAGCGTTGCCATGACAATACAAAGAGGAGGGGGTGTTTGGTGGGACCAGTGCAGTCACCTTGAAAAATGACCCTCTTATTGCCAACGGTCTCCCGGGAAATACTGTACACACACTCCGTCTCTATCGCACACACACACACACACACATCACTAACTCTATCTCCCGCAGTGACACACACACACAGACGCACAAAGATCACTTTACATGCTAATTGGGCGACAAGTCTTTTAACAAATAGCCATTTAATGAGTCACTCCACTGCAGGGCAGAGAGAGTCGACAGGACGTTTGAGGTCAAAAGGTCACGCATATTACATTTACATGGATGGAATGAGCGGTCTCTGATGTACGCCTTATTCTTATTAAAGAAGAATTCTTATTATTCATCAATACACACGCAAACAAACTTTCCCTGGATGTTCTGAATTCTACATGTTGAGGTTTTTGGAATTGAATCTTCGTCACAAAGCCAGTTTACTGTACAGGCACCAGTTCCATTCATTTTTGCAGCACCCTTGTCTGCCATGGTGGTGCTGGAGCTCTATTGGACATCTTAAAATAAGGAAACATGTTGTCTCAGGTGTAACAGAAGGAGCCTTCTCCAACATTTACGTCTCCAACATTCAGATTACCAACCATGACTCACACAAATACCAACAGTCAAACAGCAAAGGATAAACAGAGGTAACAGGATGTGAGATACTTTTTTGACTATTCATGCAAAATTGCACGCTAATGTACGAAAAGTTGCTTTGTTTTAAATTAGCGGTATCTTCATAATCAATGAATCTGCCGGTTATTTTCTCAGATAATCAATTGGTCGTTAGGTCCATAAAATGTTTCCCAAACCTTGAAATGATGACGTTCTTGTTTTGTTACAAACCACAATGATTCAGTTTTAATGATTTTAAAGATAAGGTGAGATTATTCCTGGTTGTGCTGTTCAGTAACTTTAAGTTTCCTTAAGAGTCAACATGAAAAAAAATAGTGATACGACACTGATCAAACCACCAGATATAACAGATATATTTACTGTATCTAAGCACATTTACTGTAAAGGAATGTTTGTGCCACTTCTGACTCATGTTGCCGATCTTATTTATACTCTGGTCCACTGATCTAATTTTCCTGCAACCTCCAGGAGTCCTGCATCCTCTCACCGACTCACACGCCAAAAGCATATTAACACATGTAGCAGCTGTTATTTAAAACCTACAGTGCGTCTGCTCTGCTTCACTCTGTGATTACCTCCAATTGGAAGAATGTCTGACAGTCAGAGAACAAACCAAAGTTTCTCATTCAAACAGAAAACGAGGGCAGTTGTGCATTTTATCAAGATGCCTAATGGAGAACGAACTAATTTGCTGAAAGCTGATCCCGCAATGACAGAGTTGTTGTTCTATTGTGGCAGGGAAACAAAGAAATCTTATTCTATCAAAAGCTTTTGAGTCATAATCACAAATTAAAATCAAATATTTATAAGATGTATTACGTCACTAACAATAATGTGTTTAGCACCGAAGCCCAGACAATTATCACCGTCTGTATCGATTAATGTCATCTTATTTTCTGACCAATCAGCAAGGTGAAAATCAGATGTGCCTGATGAAATGTTTAATATTTGTTGAAAAAACATACAGGAAATTTAACCCACTACAAAGAAACTGTAACTACAAGTCAAGTCACCAAGTCCTTTAAATAGCAACATGAATATCCTCATCTAAAACCAACCTAAAGAACATGACTGCATGAATGTATAAATAAATAATAAAAAAAATAAGTGTACTGTAAGAACTGTACGTACAGTCTGTGGTGAACATGTGTGTTTTTTTGTTGTTTTTTTAATACACGATGTGTGTGTGTTTATTTTCAGGTTCTAGAGTGAGTGAGAGTGCCTGTATGTGAATAATTGATGATTGTCAGGGATGCCGGCAGAGTCACATGATCCTCTCTCCTCCCTGGTGAATTGTAGTGTGGAGGATGTTTTCCTCTGTTTTGTCCTCTGAGGCTGATCGCTTCATGATCGGGGAGGGAGAGTCAAAGAGAAATGGGTCCGAGCTGGAAGACGCAAGGGACATCATGCACTAACAGTAATTGACAGTGGAGAAACTTAGCATCCATACACAGATGCTGATAAAACAGCACAAGCACGTTGTCATTTAGTGCATTCAACAGGTGACGATGTCAATTTAACAAACTTTAATAGAGAAAAAAAGGCTGTAACAGAGCTGAAGTGTCTGACTTGAACGGTGTGTTCCATTTTCCGTCTCATCTGAACTGAACCATAAACTCGGAGCTGCCACAATACAAACACTGCTACTTTTACCATTAATATCACTTCTGTCGTATTTGTTTTACAGTAGCTCAGTCGTACACATGTTGTTACTCTGTGTGTGTGTAAATCATGCAGTCAGAGACATGAACCAGTGCTGCAGTTAGCCTAACCATTGATGTATAAACTAAATAAAATAGGTCCCAGTACTGACCCTGGCGGTACTCCAATATTACAGTTGAGGTATGTAGAGTAAGTATTGCTGTTTTGTTTCCTGTCAGTTAAATAGGAGCGAATCCATTGGCAATGGCATGTTTTGAAAAGTTAAAAAAGATCATTTAGCTAAAAGTGTGTGGTTCACAGTGTCAAAGGCCTTCTTAAGGTCCAAGAACACTGCACCTTCTTCACCACCTTCATCTAGTTTTGATTAACACTCTCCAAGAAGTAGCAAGTAGGAGTGTTTTTTGTCAAATCCAAATTTCAGCAATTTGTCAGCTGCTCTGCTACTTTGAATACCACAAATAAGATGCGGTGGTATTGAGTTTCTGAGGGATGTTGTGATTTGTTTCACTGCTAATTATGTTATTGTAAAAAAAAATTTTGGTTTTGCATTATCACTGGGGATGCATGGTATGGTTCCAGTTGGAAAGCTTTGAGCCAGTTCCTCAGCTGACTTTATATGTATATGTATATATATATATATATATATATATATATATATATATATACATATATATATATGAAAAAGTCGTTAAAAGTACTTGCTATCATAGCATTCCATTCATTTTAAGTTCAGATACAGTTGTTCTCTGTTCATTATCCTTACCAGATAATTTATTAAGATTTCTCCAGCTCAGTTTCTCATTACCATGTGTCTTGTTAATGATTCTAAAAAAAAATCTGTTTCGGCCTTTCTTATATTTCTTAATACCTTATGTCGAAGGGGTGTGAAAATACACCTGTCACTATTATGCCCTGGAAGTCATAGTCTGAATACTCCTGTTTGTATACGCTTAGTTCTGAGCATGCACCGAAACTAAAAAAGTAGAAGAATTTTGTCATGCTATGTTTTAATTTTTTGTACAAAAATAAAAAATATCATTATCAGTAAAATCTTAACGTCATCCTGAGTGGGTTCTACAGACAAATGTGAGCCAAAACGGTACTGCAAGTTTTTTTTTTATTGTATAAATAAATGTTTAAATTATTAAATTATAGTTTTGCTTCTGTGAGCGCATATTTATGGACAATGAATTCACACATTTTCTGAGCATTTTGTTCAGTAAGTTTTCACTCCGTTTAAGAATGTCGGGGTCTTGTTCACGGGTGAGTGGAGAGTAGGGCGAGAGATTGACAGACACACTGAGAAAGAGTCCAAAGTCAAAGCTCTCAATTTACCAGTTTAACGTCTGCAGTGGGAAATGAAGACAGCGGTGGATGATATTTCTGCTCTGCTAAAGGTTGAGTCAGTAAAATAGATAATAGTGAAGCTGATACAACCCTCCACTGTGGGCTCTCTCATCGAAGCTTTGACCACAAAACACAGGAAGTCACTGTCTCTAGTAGAACTGTGAATTATGGCTGCACAGTCTCTGCCGTTTCCCCGCGAAAGTCACTAACTTCTGGCTATTGTCTGTTGTGAAAGCACAGGTCAGTTAGTGACAGACAGCTGCACCAGCCGGTCATCCAGTGAAATGTCTGCTCATGTTTATTACAGTCTTTTGATTCCAGGCACGTGTGTCAGGGGCCACACAGTGGAAAGCACTGCAGCCTCACAACAAGAAGATGAGGTCAACAGGACACTGTAAATTAACCGTAGGTATGAGTGAGATGTGAGAGTGAATGGTTGTGTGTCTCTGTGTGTCTTTGCCCTGGAATGGATGAGCGACCTCTCCAGGGTGTGAGGACAGGTCGCCTTTCGCGATATATTTTGCTCCAGTGCCATCACGTGGAGGAGGAAGCAGTAGAAAACTGGACTCAGACTCAGACTGGAGCTTTGACTACATTCAGACTCTGAGGTTGGATTTAACCCTTTAACACCTAAGCCTCAAAATGTCTGAGGGCCAGAAAATGTCCTGTGAGTAAATGTAACTTTTTGTTATTTACTGCATGTTAAAGTAGTGTATTAACAATTTAAAATTAAAAAATTAAAAATTAAAATTGAGAAAAAACACTGTGGTTGTACATGAACGGTCCTAAAAGTCGGTAATAGATGTCATCACCTAATTTGCATAATTGGCCATGTATATGTAATTGTAATGAACACTGTAGGAGAGAGGAATAACGTCCAGATTTTGCGTGTTGAATTTGAAATTTGAACAGTATAAAACATAATAACAGGCCAAAAAATGTAAACTATGTACAGGTGTTTTTTTGTCTCTGTTAACAGAGACGCAGAGTCGCCGGCTTCCTGCAACAGCACAAGTGAAAGTGACTTTTTCCAATAGCACAAAACGTCACGTAATTGTGCTTTTAAAGACTCTGTTTTGTTGTTTTCAAAAGATTCGACATAATGTGCAAGCGCAGTTTCATGTGTGTTCCACAGTCGTGTGCTGTCTGAATTCCCACAATTCCACTGTGCCAGAGCAAAGCACTGGAGCCAAACTTGGAACTCAAATCAGACTCAACCTTGACGACGACTTGGACTTGGAACACTGAAGACTTGACACAGACTGGACTTGAGCTTGAAGACTGAGAACTGAACTACAACACTGGCGAGGGCTTTTTTATGATGTCTATCCGTACATGAGACAGATTTCAGCAAATAAGATGTGTTTTGAATTGTTAAAGACACGTCATGTGAAACTCACTCGTGTGCAAAATGTCATTAAATCAGTGTTTTTGCAGTGATTGTTTGTGTGTGATGCTTAGGGGGGTTTGTATGTTTTGCACAAACCACTTAAAAAAAAATATATATATATATTAGAAACACATTTCAATATAATGCCTCCTGATACACATCCCACCCCCACTACAAATGACAAGCTCAGGAATAAACATGTGTTGTACTGGAGTGCATGAAAAGATGAAGTGAAAACACAAGAGGTTTTTTCCAGCTCTAAATAATCATTATTTATTATTCATTTATAAGGCAATTGCTTTTTTGACTAATCGATTTGTTGCTTTGTCCATAAAATGTCAGAAAATGGTCATGAGTGACGATCAGTGTTTCCTTAAAAATGACCAAAACAGTAAAAATGATAATACTGTATACAGTCTTTTGAATCGGTTCCCTGAAGGAGCTTGTATGACAGCAGAGAGAATGATATCAACACATATCAATAACTACTGTATTCTTTACACCTCCATCTCACTTGTCTATATATAACTCCGAGCTCTCACTGAAGGCATTACTTATTTATCTGTGGGTATTGATAATGCAAATATATCCTTTATCTATTTGTTAAGGGGGAAAAAAACAAAAACATATGAAAGAAAAGAGGAGGCTGACACACAAAATGATGAATATTATATAAAACTCCAAGCAAATCAATTAACCAGTGATCAAAATAGTGGATCAGTTTAGAAACCCATGAATAATTGACTATTACTACTCATCAGCACTGCAGCCTTAGTTTGTTATATTACATTTAAACATTAAATAAACAAGGATATAATTAAAGGCTCTTATAAATGTGTAATTGCGACATGGAACAAGTGGAGGAAAGAAATGATGAAATGATGCTGCAGCCGGCACACACACACACACACGTGCACAGAGTCACAGAGTGAGTCACACTGATAATTAAATTGCCATTACAGACTAATTTGAGCAAATCAACACAGAGAAACCCCCTCCCTCATTTTCCTCTGTCAATCACACACACACTCACACTCACACATCCATCTCACAGAAATATTCTGCTGTGTTTGAATATACTTGTGAGGACATCTGACTTATGAACCAAGCCTTAAAATCACACACACACACACACACACACACCAGGGTTGACAGTTTAAAGGAGTACTCACAGCCTCTCGGTGCCTTTGGGGACGTGTTTGGGTACGGAGTGGATGCCCAGGCCGTGACAGTCCACCGTGCTGCCCAGGCAGCTGCAGGGCGCAGGGCACGCCTCCGCACATCCACCACCTGCCAGCAGCAGCAGCAGCAGCACAACACTCCACAGCAGCATCATCCACAGTCCGGACTGAGGGGCCCGGCGCGGGGCCGCCACCGTCCCAGACCCGGCTCCATCTCTTCTTCTCCCAGCAGGCATGCTGTTATCCTGCAGCGCTCCACAACACTGCAGGACCTGAGAGTGAGTGAGTGAGTGACTTCTTTCACAGATATATATATGCATATATATATATATCTATAAAATAAAAATAAAAAAAGTGGATGAAAACAGTTGAAGTGCAGTGAGTGAATTTTAGAGGCAGAGGCAGAGACACAGTTGCAGCAGCAGCAGAAGTTGAGCTGAGACTGAACGGCTGCCACTTGATCCCAGAGTGGCCTTTCAGAGAGAGAAGGAGAGGAGGGGGAAGACGACAACTATATCCTCCTCTTTCTCTTGTCCCCAGCTTCCAACTGCCTTCTATTCTCCTGTGTCTTCTCTCTCTCTTATTCTCTCTCTCTCTCATGCAGCCATACAGTGTGCCTGCCTCTCCCCTCCACTTTTCATTGAGTCATTGTGTAGCGAACAGCGAGCCACTAGAAAAGAAGAAAAAAAGAAAAGGGGGGGGCTCCCTCCTTGACACACACACACACACACACACACACACACACACAGAGCAATCATCCATCAAAAGCTTTTACAAATAACAGCACTCAGACTCCTCCCACACCTCTACCCCACACACACACACACACACACACACACACAAGTACCCAGAGTGAACTCACATCTATTCAGTGACAGCAGTAGCAGGGGAGCCGGCAGCCAGCGACGCCTGCCTTTTTCTTCTTTTTGCTTCTCCCTCTCACTCTCTCGCCTCGTTCCAGTCTCTGTCTCTCGCTTACATGCACACTCTCCTCCCCTGGGGACAGAAAAGAGAGCCCGAGGCTGCACGGACATGATGAGACAGAGACGCAGAGGCAGGAAGAGAGGAAAGAGAGAAGAGGAGGAGGAGGAGGAGAGGAAATCATGATGGGGCTGAAGCATCCGACCGGGAAGCTCCAGGGAGAACGTGGGGACAGAAAAAGGAGGAAAACAATTTGTGGAGAGACAGAACAATAAATGTGACACAAAAGGGGGGCGGAGGAGAATCCTGCTGAGCAGGAAATGTGGTGATTATGTTGTTGTCTTTATGGTTTTGCTTTGCTATAAATCTGAATCAAACTCAGGAAGAAGGTGGTGAAACAGCGTCAAAGAGATGCCATAAGGTGCCACAGAGCTTACTCTGAAGTCTATAATTAATTCACTGGCAAGGCTTTGAAATTCAAATAAGGCCTGGTCTTAAAATCTCCACAGAAGTGTTGGTTTCAGCTTTCAGGAGAGAAAAAGGAGAATGTGAAGGACTGAAGGTACGATGGAGAACACCTGCTGCACAGGACATTAACACACGTGTCAAACTCAAGGCCCGAGGGCCACAATCCGGCCCGCAAGATAACTTAGGTCTGTCCTGCTCATAAAAAAAGAAATGAAATAAACACAATAAATGTAAATGTTAAATGTAGTTTCTCCCTTTGAAGCAGTTATCCAGTGCTTGATATTCTGCCCTTCTGATGCTGTTCAATGGCTTTCATATTATTATTTGACCTTGTCTGACCCTCAACCTGGACAGTTTTTGATATCAACCCTCCCTGGAATTGAGTTTGACATCCCTGCTTCAGTTATTGATTCTTCTCGGAACCACGCCGGCTGCAAATTAACAGTTCAATCACAAGATGACGTGGACCAGGAAGAGCCGTGAACACTGTGCTGTCACTGCAGTCTGAGGAAATGGAGTAAATATAATAAAATAAAGATTCATCTTGGGTTTAAATGAGTTTTTGACCATACTTTGTTTTACTTTTATTTCTGGCAACTTCCACTTTCCCTCCACTGCTTTTCTTAAATAAAATACAGTATATACTTTAACGCCTCGCCATCTTCATTACACATTACGACAAAATAAAATCTGAAGAAATGTGTGTTGGAAACTTAACGCCCGTTTGTTGTCACGCCTCGCACAAGGGAGCTAGTATTTGTGTTTTTGTTAATGTTGAACAAGTTCAAGCATCTACTCGTGTCTGTTATATTTGTACCAAGGAAACCACAATGAAATTTGTAATCAAAGTTTTATCACCTCACTCAAAAATAACTTCTTCAATTTAAGTACATTTTATATCACGTTTGATAATAAAGTACAGTAAATGTCATATAGTTAAAGCCACTTGTATACTATTACGATTTAACTCATCTCTTGGATTGAGTGAGAGCACGACCAAAGTAACAGATACAAAAAACAGTATCACAGTTATTTTGATTCTTCACTTTTACATCTAACCACATGATTTCTTATCAAATTGAACCAGAAACACAAAAGTAAGCGATTCGAATCGTGAAATTTTAGAAACTAGAAGCTCCGAATTAGAACGCGACGTAACAAAAATAAAACCAAACTTTTTGTGTCGTCAATCTAAGGTGAGAATAAAGGCCAGAGTTTTCCCCTCGTTTGCGGCAGTTTCCATCATCATCAGTATACCAGTGACTCCGCACGGTTATGTGGCGTGTAATTAGATTTTCCCAGAGTAACAGATTTGATTTTAGGGCGTTTGTTTACAGTGCGACGAGCAGCGACTGGAGGGCAGAGTTTACACAGCTTTTTATTTACCAGCACACATGAGTGATTATTGCTCGTGGCCTCACTTTGTCTTCTCCCCGCAGACCCAGTGTGACGGCTTCATTTAACCAGCCGCTCTTCAGAAGTGATGGGAAAACAAATTGGCCACAGGCAGAGCCCGGCTGCTTCCCTTTGTGCACATGAAATGAATGACTCATTCAGCGATAATCTGCAACAAAGGGGGGGTTGGGGGGGGACGAGATGTTGACATCTCCTGGGGGGTGGACTCCCTCATTTCTGGGTCTGTAATAGCTTTTTGAGGCAGGGAAGGTGGGGGAGCTCCTGCTGCAGAAGCGTCTGTATTGTTGTTTTTTTGGAAGAAGCAGATGTTTTTGTCTTAAACCTGGAGATTTGGAACTCATTTGTGAGCTCGCTGACAACAGAGGATCCATCTGTTGATGAGATTAACAATCCAATAAAAAAAATGAATTTGACACTGGAGCACATAAGTTTTGAAAATGAAATAAATCACTGTTACACATAAATAGCATTGTGCCGATGGAGTTGACACAATGCTTTTACACTATAAATGTATCCTTCTCACTTAGAAAGCTTTATATAACCTCACACCATCTCTCCTCCACATCTATGCTCGCTCTCACTCTTTGTTCTTCCTCCTCCATCCTCCTTTAAACACCTCTTGCTTGACTTTCCACCGCGGTTTCCAGAGCCTTCAGCCTCGTAGTTCCTTAAATATTGAACTCTTTGCCTTAAACCATCCTTGAAACTGACCTATTTTGCCTCCTTCAAAACGTTCAAAACGTCATTATCGCTCTAACATTCTGTTGTGAACCAACATATTATACTCTTACTTTTTTATATAACACATATCTATTTTCTTCCAGACAGGAGACTCAGAGATTGAAATGTGCAGTGAGAGTAGGGGACAGGTGGATGAGCCAGGAGAGGTGGAGGTCTGCACTGGAGAGAAGAGGAATGAAGGTTAGCAGGAGCAAGACAGAATTCCTGTGTGTGAATGACAGTGAGACAGGTGGTACAGTGAAGATGTGAGGAGTAGAGGTTAAGAAAGTGGGTGAGTTTAAATATCTGGGGTCAAACTTATCAAAGCAATGGGCATTGGACAGTAGAGCTGAAGAAGAGAGAGCAGCAAATGTGAAAGGGAAGGTCTACAAGATGGTAGTGAGACCTGTGATGATGCATGGCCTGGAGAGGGTGGAACTGTATAAAAGACAGGAGGCGCTGGAGCTGAAGATGCTGAGATTTTGGTTGGGAGAGACCAGGATGGACAGGATTAAAAAGGGCATATAATCCAGAGACAGCTCAGGTTGGATTGTTTGGAGATAAAGTTAGAAAGTGAAGGTTGAGATGGTTTGGTCACGTGCAGAGGAGGGATAGTGATTAGACCCATGCAGGAGTTTTACCCTAATATTACAGCTTCAGAGTCATTGTGGTGGGTAAATGTCTTGTTGTGTGGACACTGAGGGCTCTCTCCACTCCTCCTACTGTCTGTTAGTGGGAAAACCAGCCTTGCAAGTTCAGGGCTGCTGATCTAGAGTCCTCAGAAGCAGGTCTCACTAAATCTCAGGTCTCACAAGAAACACAAATTGGTTAACAGCACTACACACACACACACACACACTGCAGTGAGTTTTTATAACAGTGAAGATAAAGAGGTGGACAGTGGATGGATGTTTACAGTGGTGTTATAAAAATATATAACCTGAAACTGTAGGGGGAGCTGTTTAGAGAAAAAGGTATTAAAAAAAACAGACTTACAAGGTTAAAAAGCATTTAAAAGTCTCACAACTTTGCTAAGTTTGTGTCACCGACTGTGTGACCTTTGACATAAGTTAAATATATGATTAATGACATCACACATGCTTAACAATGAGGGACGCAGATTTAAACAGCTATATGTTAGACAAGTGCGCCCTCTAGTGGGCAAAGGCAGCACTACAGAAGTAAACCATTTCCTAAAACATACTTTTATCATTTCCTGATTTGATTTGGCTTTTAATACTAGATGTAATTGACAATTATGTATATCTGTTGAAACTGGGGTGGAAGTAACATTCTTATTGTGATTCATGTTGTGATGTTTTTATTGTTGAGGCCTTTGTTAATTTGTATTTGTTTAAATTGAATAGTGTTTTTTTAAAGCTGTATGTACAGATTTTGGTGTAACAGGGTTGTTTTTAAATGTGCTATATGAAGTGGTCATACTGCCATCGAGCTGCATGTTTCAATGTATTTGGTTTTGTTTTAGTATGCTTTTATTTATTAATTATTATTATGCCAATAGTGTGATTTGTTGTTTTTGGCATATTTCTCTAAATAAAGAGAATTTTCTATCAGAGATTTTTTATTATTGTCTCATAATTAAACAACTGTGTGCAGGCGGATTCAAACGCAGGACAAAACACAACAAGATTCAGGCAAAAATCACTGTTTATCAGACAAAAAAACATAGTGTCTGTTTAGAAAAATCACTGGGCTAGAGGGCAAAGTCAAAATGACAAAATGATGGTCAAACACATGACAACTAACACGAGGAAACCACTGAAACACCCACAGTTATCTGGGAAAATATGTTTATATACAACTGACTTTACAACAAACAGGTGTGGGTCGTGTATCAGTCACAGGGGCGAGGTGACGGTACGAGCCGGAAGTGAAGGATGACACTAATGAGAGAGAATGGTGAGGACTTCAAAATAAAAGAAACAGGATATGAAAAAGAAAACATGACCTGAGACAGAGGTGACGACACTGAAATATAAACAAAAGACGAAAGAACAGGGGTTAATTATTTTACAGTTAAAAACACACAAGTCAACAGCTGCTGGGATTAGTTCACGATATTTGGAAATAATGGACATTTTAGTTGATCCACAGTGTTGACATACAGATAAGAGCCCAAAAAAAACATCAGTCAATAAAAATGTTGAGTCTTTCAAAATCAACTTCAACAGTTGTTTGTATTCATTTTGACAGTGAACAGATAAAAGCCACAGAGGAAGCAGAAGATCAGTCACTGAAGGTTTCACATTTATGTCAATGGGATAAAACTATGTGCAACACTGAGCAAATGAAAAGGTACCATGAGGAATTATATGATTTAGCTGATTTAAGCAGTATTTCACATTGTTAAGAATGCAACTGTTGGTGTTTCAGTATTTCGGTACGAGTAAGAAAAAGTAAACACAGATAACATTAAAGTGTGTAACTCAAACAGGAGAACATGAAGAGTTCAGAACATTGAAGATGATTGAGTATAAACAGCAGCCCAGTAAAATACGATTAATGACATTTTAACAGTAAACTGTATTCAGATTTCTTTCTGTGCTGTCAGGCAGATCCTTCCTTTGGCTCTGTGTAACACCATGTAATAATGTATGTAATTAATGTACTATATTGGCACTATGTAATAGCCATTTTTAGACATGAAGTCAGAGAACACACAACAGCCTCTGCACTGGAGGAAAACAGTAGCAGAACACAGTCTGACGTCATGGTAACAAGAAATGGTAATATTCAAAACACAGCATACACTGAGAATGTTATTATGAGGCTGCGGCGTGCGTTCTCTACTGTCCTCATTCAAAGCAAGACAGCATACAAGTAAAGCTCTGGATCTCCTGCCTCATTCTCCAAAAACTGAACTGCTCACACAACATATATGTGTAAGTAACTCATATAACCCTAAAAAAAAAAAGAACTATCCCTTGAATCGTTAAAACTTGTTTGTAAAAAAAGCAGAGAAGCAAAAGGGATGAGGAGAAATAACCCTAACCCTCTGCTGAGCTGAATTCAGTCAAAATAAAAGCTCTAGAAAATGTAGAAATGAACAAAAAGAGCTTTTGTACGTCTGCACCTGAGCCACAGTCAACACCTTCATCACTTTCATCAAACCATCAATACATCAACACCTCAAACCATCAATACATCTTCCACAACACGCTCAAAACCAGGAAGCACCAGTAACAGTTTCTCCAACATCACAACCAAACCAAACAAAAGTTAAAAACAAATCACTATCATCATAAACATTGATCTGTTCAGGGAAGAAAATAAAAAAAAGTATAAAAAAATATCTGTAAACAAGGAAACAACAATCGCTGAAGTTGTCATGAACAGTGAAGCTGAGGGAATTAAAAAATATACAGTCCAACATATTTAAAAGGGGCTTTAAATAAAATTAAAAAAAACACCACCATCTACATTTAACCCCAAAGGAGTTTAATTTTAAAGATTTTTGTACCTGGGCCTTACTTTTCCATGTAATTTGTGTGTAAATGGTTCATTGTAAATTGCTATATAAAGCCCAGGTTACAAAATCATAAAGGTTAAAGCATTTAATCTGTTGAAAGTCCACACATGGTCAGTCAAAACACACAGGTCACAAAGACACCTTTGAACCAAAATGTGTCCTCAAAACCTTACACACACACACACACACACACACACACACACACACACACACACACAGATGTTAAGAAGAGAGAACTGCTTTTTTTCTTCCTTCCTCTTTCAACTTTCATTTAAACCTTCAGCATAACAAACCTCTCAACCCCCTTTTGCTAAAATGAAGACTCATTACCCCTCCACCACCAGGTGCAGTTAAGAAAAAAGTAAATATCGTTTGAGATGTTCTGGGAACGTAACGTAACAATTCATATTTAACAGATTCACAGACACAATTCCCAGTAAGTGGTTTCATCATGTACAGCGCCTCAAAAGGCATTAAAAATTTAAAATTATAATAATAAAAAAATAACAATTTAAAAGTAAACCTGATAAAGAAAGTTTCCCCAAAGGTGTGTACCAGTTACTAAAGACATATCCCAATAAGAATAAACCCTTAAAAAAACATGCAAACAAACACAGTACATATTTACATATTCTACCAACAGAGCAGACTGTATGTCACAGACTCTAAAGTGTCAAGTCAAGCTGCTCTGAGCCAGTGAAGCCAAACCAAAGCAGAAGACTGAATGATAACTAACCAAGATTAGATTATACATGTGCAACGAAGATATTGTATTCTAGTGTTAAACATGTAGTTTTTTTTAAATGGTGTCTTAATAAACATATGGTGAACAGGTTTGTGTATGTTTCAAAACCCGATCAACTAGGTCATCAGATTAATAGCAAATGAATAGGATATTTCTTTTTAGCCTTAGAATCTCTCAGTACTCCAAAAGTACTGTAACCTCTTCTCTGATTCTAAAAACAGTACAAAATACACTCAATGGCAACTGAACCCTGTGTCAATTTAAAGAGCAGCTGATTAAACACTGATACCTTCCTTAAAATCAGTCGGAAGCATGAAAAAACACGCACATGGCAAGAAATCTTAACACATTGCTTTGTTATTGAAAATCATCTTGAGATCTAAAATAACAGGAGTGGACCACACTGATTACTGTTGAGACCAGTGTGTGAACACATTCAGAGTTCCTGACTTTGGTTTGTCTCCTCTGGCTAAGAATAAAATAGCTGTATCATTATTATTCACAGTTATAATTGACGTACTAAAATTAAAAAAGCACACGGACAGAAGATGAGAGTTAATCATATTAATGCTGCCCAAACCCGGAGAAAGACGAGGAAGTGGTATCAAGTTTTCACACAGAGATTCCCTGGACGGGAGAGAAACACATCCTGGGGACAGAAGGAGACGCCTGCTGAGAGATTCATGGAGGAGGAGGGGGAGAAAAGAGGGAGGGTGGATGGACACAAGATTTTCATTTACAAATGATGATTGACAGTGGTTATTATTTTTTTTATTATTATTTTAAACTAAACCACATGGCTTTGTGATTTTATTGTCTTAAAAGGACCAGAGTGTATACTTGAGTGTCATCTAGGGGTGATATTTGGTATTGCAACCAACTGAAAAAGATGATCTATTAATCATTTTAATTAAGAACAAGTAGAAGAACAGTGAATATTCTGTACTTGTCCAGCAATTATATTCCCCAAGGGGCCACGTGAGAAACATGAAATATTGCTGAGGGCCAGACCAATGGGATGTTTATTTATTTCGAAAATAAAGAAGAACAAATATTCAGTTCACAAGCAGCAACAAATCAAATCATTCACATTCATTGGCTGCTGCTCATGTATGAAAAAGGAGTGAGTAGATTAAAACCTATTTAATCCCACCCCTTCTCCTTGAAGGGGTAATTTGTATTGTTTTGGTGTAAATTGGGAAGCATAGAAACACAATAAATTACATCAACGACAATTATTCAGTTATTATTATTAACTAACTCTATTGAAAATGTCAAATTACTATAGTATACAATGAATACTACTGTATACTGTGGTGTAGTGCAGTGAGTATATTGTCTCTCACACCACCACTACACCCCCCCATCCCACCCGTGCGCTTACGCACACACACACTCATGTCACCATGCATTGATCAATGTGGGAAACTCTGGAAATGTTAGGTGCACGTCGCACTCTTGAGTCCTATTATTTACGTGTATTTCTAATTAACCTCGCACGGGCCAGTCAAGGAGGGTAAAAGGGCGGCGTGCAGCCCGTGGGCCACATCATGCCCAGGTCTGGTCTAGCTGCTGCATAGCAGGGAGTGCAGATAGTAAGATTCTATTTGACTTTTCTAATATCCAAAAAAAAAGAAACTGTTTCATACCTTGGACACCTTTAGAGTTTTTTTCTCAGAGAAAGTGAAGTCTGGGTTTTTCACCACGAGTCCCATCTTCCCCAACACAGGACCACTTAATGGGCTGCTCACCTGTACATACAAACACAACAAATGGCTGTAGGATACAGATGGAATGTGGGGTCATGTGGTCATTTTGTGACAGATGAGATCTGAAGCTGAGAAGATAGATAATACAAAACCCACAAAAAAGTATTTGCAGATAAATTACAAAACTATTAAGTGCATCAGATTTGATCTTTTAAAAAAATGGACACCTAACTCACCCCTTGGAGGACGACATTCTCTTTGCCAGCTTTTCTTCCTGCCCTGCTCACGACATCGGGAGAAATGTGTCTGACCCGCCGCTCTGCCGTCAGCTGATCACCACGAGCTTTGCGCTGTCATCAGAGTGTGAGGTGTTACAATTAGAAAAGGTTGGTTCAGAGAAAGAGGTACTGGGGATATCAGAAATAGGACCAGAAGAATTTCAACGGGAGCATGGAGCTTGTGAACAGACATGATGTCACGATGCAGTTGAATAAAGGCGTGAGTGAAACCAAATCTGATGTCAAGTGATCACAGTAAACGCACAGTCATTTATTTGAATTGTGATTTGCTGTTTTAGCTGATCAAGTTTTATTTTTCCACCTCAGAATTTCATAGAAAGACATTCTTGCTGCGAAAGAAAAAAAAAACACACTTTACAGGATTTGAGGCATCTTAAATCCCTTTGAGAAAGAGAGGAACTGCTCCTCACAGTATCTCAGGAAGTGTGAGGAGGAGCTAAAGACACAGTTTAGGTGTGGCTGTGGCTGAAAACAGTTAATAAATAATCTTATAGGAATAAATCTGCCTCTGGTAAAATGGTAATTTAACAAAAATCTTTTATACAAAAATCTTGAGAACAAAATCTGATAAGCTTTAGTAATCAAAGCATTTAATAGACTCAAAAACAACTGTTTTTAATTTGATTTTACAGCAAATGGTAACACACAAGTGCTTGGAAACTTTTTTGTACGATGTTTTGAATAGCACTATATAAAAATGTTTTATTATTTAATCTCACTTATTAAAGGAATTCCCTACCTTGATGAGGCCACCAAAGGAGCGTGAACGAGGACGTTTCTTGCTGGGAGCTGGTGGTCCCTGGTGGTGCTCACTGTTTGGTGTTCCTGAGGCTGTGTGTTTAACAAGCTGCACACAAGAAACAAAACACTTGCTTGATATCACAATTAAACATTTTGCTCACAGAGGCTCAACAGCTGGAGTTATAAAGATACTGACCTGTCGGACAAGTTTCTTTTTCTTGGCAGAGTCAGGCATGTTGTGGTTGACATGTCTGAAGAGCTCTTTCAGGGCCTCCTCTGTGTACTGCTGAGCTGGTGACTGGCATGACTCCTGAGAGCTGGGGCCCAGCGCAGCCGTCCTCTTCAGGGACAACACGGTCCGCTGAACAGGCGAGCTGCTCAACGCCAACAAGTCCAGATCATCCTGAGAGAGCAAAGAGAGTAAAACTGAGTCCAGGGGAGGTGCAGAGGTCTAGTTCTCAATTTTCCATGAAAGATTTGTTTACAATCAATACATAAATGACGGAATCTTTGTTTAAAACATCACATTTATATACTGTAGGTAACTTAAAGCTGCAGTGTGTAACTTTGGTGTAACATTATCTGTATGCTACAACATTCCGCTGAAAACAGGGGTCTGTCAAGCAACACTATCAGACCTGACTGAGGGAGTGTTTGTGTGTATACAGCAGCAGCATGGGGAGGGCAAAGACAAGAAGTATTTATCCTGTCAAGCTATAAACGTTTCCTTATAATTGGGGCTGCGCGATTCTGAAAAAAATGTGGATCACAAATTTGTTTGCTTAGAATTGAGATCACAATTCTATGGTCCTGCTTATTGTTATTATTATTATTATTATTATTATTGTTGTAGTGGCTTAAGTGACATATGACATGTTTTGTTTCCACTAGCTGGACTCGTGACATCCTAACCTGGGGAAATGCGAGTGCAGTCACAGGCAGAGGCACAAGAACTGTGTCTAAAATGTCATCATTAAACTGAGGAGTCAGGTGTATTTAGCGACAGCACTGCTGAAAGTCTGTGATCACGAGTGGCGATTCATTTCTCCACTCACTCAGTGCCGCTGCTTGTAAACTCTCAACTGCAGACAGGCTCCTGCCTCCACTGAATCACATGATGTAAAGGCTTCATGTGCTAAGAAAGAAGGCAGTGACAAGCTGCCTTTGGGGTGAGAAACTAGGTGGAAAATAGGACTATGCAGTATTTTTAACCCTAATTTAACCCTTAAACCAAACCCTTGAGTAGCTGTTAAATGTCTTGTTGAGGGGAGATTGGGGGACTGTCTCCACTCCCCCTACAGTCTTCTAGCAGAAAACCAGCCTTGCAAAATCAGGGCTGTCGACCCAGAGTCAGGAGGTCTTGCTAAGTCTCACCAGAAACACAGATTGCACTGACCAGACTTGTAAAGTTCCGCTTTGAACCGTGGGTAAAAACCTCCATACGTGTTTCTGTAATATGTAATTATGTGAGTATTTTGTCACATGCATTATGATTAGATTAGATGATTTATTGATTTCATATTTAACCACAGACTTTCTAATGACATAACAGTGGTGAGTTCTGTCCACTAACCTTGGTCTGCAGAGCCTTGGTCCCACTGAAGTGCATTCTAGCATATTCCCGCAGGTAGACTGGAGCCTGAACATGACACAGTGGACACATGTCATTCATCCACAGATTATCCAGTGAAACAGACACACTCTAGGCACAAACGTAGAGAACTTAAGACTTTTTTAAATGTAATTGTGTAGCTGTGTGTGGTCAAAATTCACCCTGAAGAGTTTCTGTGAGTGTTTGATGAGGAATGCCATGCTGTTATTTAGTTTCTTCAGATTGTCTTTTAAGTCACCAGCTGTCATCTATTGAGAAACACAAGTCAGAAAATACAAGACATTTTTATTTCATCCCTATTTGTCAAATAAAACAACAGAAATCTCACCTCGATCTTTTGAACAATAGTGTTTTAGTTAGATGTTTTGACATTACAACATTTTCTAACTGATTTGCGTAACATTAACATTCACTTCCACTGTATCTGTAATCTATTAAAGTACAAACAGAATCTGGACAGAAAATGTGGAAAAGCTACATTTTGACAAAAACAAAACATCTTTCAGCACTTAAAGTCTTTATCTCTGCTAAAACTATTAATTCTGGCAAATTAAAATATTGAAGTTACAACATGAAGAAGATGTCAGCAAAAAATAAAAATAAAACAGTTTCAGGTAATCTTACGTGTCTGGGCCACAGGACATGCGGTGCAAACATGAGGGCCAGGTTGAAGGCGGACATCTTGTTCTTGTCCTGCTGCTTGGCGGTGTGGTAGAGCAGGTCCAGCAGCAGCTTGAGCAGTGAGCGATTGGCCTGGGGTAACAGCAGGAGAAGAAGCTGCAGGGCCTCAATTTGACGCTCCTTGTTGGGAATGGCGGTCTTGTTGCCTTGCTCGTCAAACAGAGTCAAATCTGGGAGGAACGGCGATGGAAGACGTGGTGTCATGTACACATTCAGGTTCTGTTGCCTTGTCCCACATTCAACACAGATTATGTGTAAAAACTGAACTTTATTCTCTTGAAAGGCCACTGGGGGGCGACTCCACTGGTTTCTATGATCCTGTTTTTCACTTGATTAACATAAGTAAACAAGACGTTTATGTCTCAATCACAAGTTTCAGGTCTTCTTCAATACAACACAATGTCCAATTTCTTAAATTATGATCCTATTCAAAGTGTTATATACAATACAACAGCGTCTGTAATTAACTGCTAGTATCATCCAGTAGGTGAATGGTTGCAGCAGGTGTAGGTGAACGTGCTAACATCCACCTAATTCTATCTATCCACCTAAATCTAACATTAACTCTCAGTCAGGGTCAACCACGGTGTTCCAAATATAGTTACCTCTGGTTTCAAAGAAACAAGATGGCAGTGGTGAAAAATATTAAGATGGAGGCTTCAGAACCGGAGTTCACAAACCCATGAGTGATGTCTGTAAAATATGCTGAGACACTTAACTTGTAATAATAACAACTTAAATAGCATATGATAAATAAGATGTCTAATGTATGCGTTCCTACCAGATATCTTCAGGTGTGCATTGAAGTGTCTGTGTGTGAGCAGAGGCTCAGGCAGTTCTCCCAGGAAGGTCTTGAGGAGCGTGGCAACGTCATTAGGGTGAAAGTCTCCCGACTCCAGGTCGACATCAACCCCACTGTTGAGCAACTCCCTCAGGGCCTGCAGCCGCACGCTGTTCCCCGGCACCCGAAACAGACCTTCCACATGTAGATCTGAGCGGGTGAAAGAAGGTGGTTCAAACCAATAAAACCCACAACCATCAGGTAAAATTGAATCAAAACCTGTTTGCTGACATTTTCTCTAAATTTAGGCAAACATGCCATTCAAAGGATAAAGAAAACCAAAGCTAATACAGACTGAAGGTAGACAAAAGGGCTGAAAGGTAATCAAGGGTGCACATGATGTAAACTACTTTCCAGAAGACTGAGCATTAAAAAATGCAGATGATGTTGTTAGATTCTGAATAATAAAAATAACTGATTATATTTGAACCACTTACTTTTGCTGAGGTACTCAATGAGCTGGTAGATCTGAGCAAGGCAGCTTTCTGTCAGTGGGGTTCCAAACATGACACCTTTATCTGAGATTTAATCAGGAAATTTAGAGGGCAACAGTTAAAGGTCCAGTGTGTAAAATGTAGGTGAAATTATTATCCCAGATTGAGCCTTTATATTTATCTATATCACGAGTCAGGTCAGTTCTACAGTGCCAGCCATTTTGGACCACCTTGTTTTAACAATAAACCAGTGGACAGACTAAGCATCTTGAGTTTCTACATAGTTTTTCCAACACACTTGGAAGGGAATGGTGAGTTGAGGGATATTCAGCTGCAACATGAAACTTCACTAATGAATGTTCTCTTGTGATTTCCATCTCACTCATGCGTGTAATTTTCTTCATGTTATTTGCTCTTATTTAAAACAAATTAAAATAAATTCATAAAAATAGTTGTACAGTTCATCATTAACAAGCACATCTGAGCAGGTATAATGAAACCTCACTAACCACAATAAAGAACACACGTGTACGAGAAACAGAACATGTAATCATTGTATTACATAGCATCAGTGTGAGTATGAGGCAAACAGATACAGCCAGACGAGATGTTTATGAGTATAAAAGTATTGAGAGAGAATTATTTGGATTGTAAATTAAGTTTTGTTTCCCCCCCCCCATAAAATGTTTAAACTGTATTTAAGCTCTCATACATTACCCCCATAGTGGAATTTTGGACATAAATGCTGCAAATATTCATCTATATTTGCACTTACAGACAGACATTTATGGTGGTTGACACTAATATGTCATCCAGTGGATGACTTACCTTTGCGTTTAAGGAAGTTAAAAGAACGAAAGAAGCCTCCGTTTCCACTAGTGGGGGTCTTGGGGCTCTCCTCGCCAAGGAGCTGAGCAAACTCAGTCCCAGGAAGATCAATAAGGCGAGTAATGTTACTCAGCACCAGCTCCAAAAAAATGTCTGGGCACTCATGGCGGAGTTTCTCCACAAAAAAGTCTGGATTGAAGATGACTGGTGGTCGACCCGTGTGAGAGCCTCTCGGAGATTTGTCATGATCGATCACCATGCTGCACACTGTTCCTCTGAGGGGGAGGAAGAAACAAACATCCCTTTGTAAGTCAGAGAAAATCAGTGGTATGGAACTGGAAGTTCTGAATAAGACATGCTTGGTGTTCAAAATTACAATATATTAACTGATAAACCATCACAGCTTATGATGTCAAAGCTTTCAGAAATATCCCACTTGTGTTGTTGTGGTGTTGTTGTGATGTTGTGTTCACATTGTTGTGTGACATGAGTGCAAACTAACTTGTCATGTAAACATGGTAAATGCAACACCATAAAATCAGGGCTAAATATGGATGAAAAACAAGGTGATTGGTATTTCCCAAACATTGAAATGATGATTTTCTCAAATGTGTTATTTTGTCCACAGAAAGTATTCACATTTAAGAAGCTGAACATTCAGATAGCTTGTTCCATTTATTTTAATAAAAAAATTAAAGGTATTTGACCAATGATTTAGAAATCAATAACTGATTCATCCCTGCAGCTCTACATACTCTGTACACACACCTGTAAAATAGCTGATAAATGATGAGCTGAGGGAAATTATTCAGTGAGAGACAGAACGTATGATGGCACAGTAAAAAATCAATGCTATAGTCACTTCAAATATCCTAATGTTCCTTAGTTTGTTTCATATGTTCATTGTGCACTGGTCTTAGACCTAAAGACATAGCATTTTAAACTTAAACTGGCACAAAGCAACAAATAATGTGCTTAGGGGTGCACTGATGTATGTCCATCAACAGCAAATAAGATGACACTCACAGATGTACAGTAAAATGTATGTATACCATGTCTGTAAAAGATTATTTTTCATCAAACCTCAAAATAACAACACACAAAGGGTTTTTCATTGCCCAAAAAACTAAATAAACAAAAGAGCTTAAACAATATTTCACTGTCAGTACATTATGTGTTCTATCTAGTGCTCATGGCTCAAAATGGTCCAGTAATATTACATTAAGATGAATGATCAGCTGTGTAGAGTTACACAAAGAAACATAAAAAAAAAAGACCGTGTACCTATAGTATGTAAGAAAAACACAGGGACAAATGACGAAGTTAATAATACAGCACCTGAGATAAATTAACCTTACTAACAGTAATATTTAGCCAGTGAGTAGGTGTTAGCATGAAAGATGAGAAAGTCGAGCCCAAACAGTCAACAGTGTTGACATTAACTAATTCATGCCGAACTTATTTTAGGGGAAAACGTCTTAATCGCTGATGAAAACGACAGAACAAACAGTCGACGGCTAAACAGAATCTCCATCTTTTGTTGCGCTGACTCAAAGATGCTAACGCTTCGGATGACAGCCCTTGTCACGCAGTGTTTTAAAACCTTTAAAACCTTACACGGTCATATTCTCCGGAGTAAAACAAACTCTCATCCCATGTAAATACTTTGTTTTTATAACCCTGTGCCTGCAAACATCCACATAAATCAGTGCTTACCTTTTATTTCTCGTATTTTCATTAACATCTTTCCCCGCAGCCATGTTCAGTTTGAATCCTCCGCTGTTGTCCTACAGACCCCGCCCACCTCAACGGCCATTGGTGTTTTCTCAGATGTGGGCGCGGAGTGATTTGTCTGATTTGCATGCGCTTCACTCTGATTGGTCGGTTTGAATTCGCCTGCTTTGTCAACAGGAAAAGCAACATCTGTATACAGAGGACAATATTATATTATATTATATTATATTATATTATATTATATTATATTATATTATATTATATTATATTATATTAGAATGTGGTGCTATCTATCTACATTTATATATTATGGTTTATGGTCAGTTATATCTACTCTTCTTCTTCTTCACATGGACTCAAATGTAAGTGTGTGGTGCAGAGTCCTGATAACAACACCTGTCACCACGTAAGTCTCTCAAGCTGTCGGGCAAATGTGGGCCAGGCAGTTGAAATTGGGTGACTGTAAACTTTACCATCCTGATCCATTGTTACCAAGGTTATCATAGTTTTGGATTTCTCATTAGTTTTAGTTTTAGAGTTTTCTAGTTTTTATTCCTTTTTATTTTTTCTAAATGCTTAGTTTTAGGTTGTTTTTTATTCGTTTTACTGTTAGTTTGAGTTTTTTGTAAGATGGCGTATTTGCCAGGTCATAATTATTATAAATAATAATTATAAAAATATTGTGTCATAAAAACAATAAAAGACTAAAGGTTTGCTTCACTTATGTATAACTTGCATAGCATTATGTCCCACATTGTAAACAAAAACAAATTAAAAACACTTTTATTATATATGAATAATAAAATAGTGCCTTTCAAAATTGGCAGCAGTGAAAAAATAAATAAACATCATATGAAACCAAAAGGATTATGCATGAAATTAAATAACAGACTAAAATTAAGCACATGTTCACTACAATTTTGGATAGTTTTAGTTAGTTTTATAGACATATAATTCAGTTTCAGTTAGTTATCTATTTTTAAAATTTCAATTAACAACAATGTTTTTTTCAATTTTAGTTTTCGTTATTTAGTTAGTTTTCATTAACTATAATAACCTTGTTGCATACGTTTCTGTGATGTTTCCTTGTGTAAGATTGTACATAGAAGTGCGATAACACAAGGTGAGGACAGAGAATCAGGCTCCATATGCTGGTTTAATCCAGTCCAGGTGGTCCTGTCTGCTCCAATTAGAAGAGACCGCAGCCCAGAGGAGCCTGCTCCAGTGAGACACTTTACCCAGCTTTCTTTTTGGATTTAGGGTCATGCCTTTATCCAATATGGAGTCTTTTCCTCAAACCACAGTGTCAAAGGTCAGGAAGGATCACGATCTAAAGCAGTTGATTCCTATTATCCTTATAGTATATGTCCAGTAGGGGTGGGTCAAAATATCAATTTGGTGATATATCGTTGGTGATAATCGATACACCGAGGCAAATATCCATATTCAAACTCCCTGCCAGTTTCACACACTGGGTGTCTTCTCACTGTGGCACTGCACAAATGAATGAGGGAAACTTGTGTGGAAGTGACCTGGCTGAAGAAGAGGGAGTTTACAGCGGGAGAAAGCTACGTTAAGAGATGCTCCATCCACGCTCAATACATAGACTTTGCACTTTGCACTTTGCACTTTGTTCTCTATGTTGTGAATAAACAGAAAACTCCTGTACTTTAACTTTTCATGGAGTTCATGGTTTTGTTTACTTCACATAGACAGATATGGTGTTGTAAAGCTCTTTGATTGTCTTGCTATATATTTTATATCAAAGAATCATTGTATCACAGTATCATTGGTATCGTGGATATCAAATATCATGTTGCATTGTAAGGTACAATGTGATTCCCACTCCTGATATCCTGTGTTTGAACTGTGGTGGACAAAGAGCAAACGTCACATTTGGTGTTTGGTTTTATTTTTTTATTTTATTTTCCATGTTTTTGAATGATCGCCATGAAATGATCATTTTCAGTCATCAAAAACTTTAATCAAGGCTTCTGAACATTTTCTCCATGATCAGTGATGGCAAGTTCAATAACAATATTTAAAATTATAATAAAGATCAATAAATAAATACTAAAATAAATTACAGACTAAGTAAGATTCAAAGAAAGCACTATATGTTGGGGTGTTAAAGTGAAATATAGTATGTGCAGTCTCATGTGGGTGGGGATAACAAAGTCAGGGTGAGTTTGAAAGGGTTACTGAAAATATTTGCACATATTTTTAAATCCTCTACACATTTCGCAGTTACATATATTTATATATTTAAATGCAGATGGTTACTGTGCCGGTGTGACATCAGTATGACATGTTTAAATGTGTCTATATTACTAAAAAGTATAGCATTGTATTAAAGGTTGTATGAGGTACTGACACTGTCAGAGCTGACTGCACTGTGAGCGCCCCCTGTACTGACAACCAGACATTCACACTCTCTGAAAGCTTAAGTCTATGATATTTTATTTAAGAATATATTTGCCACTGTATCTCAAATGCCTTTTCTAACTGGAAACTGAAGTTTGCAAACGGCTCACTCTCCAGCACCAAGGTCCATTGAGAAAATCAGCATATTTATCTTGCAATAATTCAGTTCCTCTTGTGGCTACTTCCTATAATCCTTGTTCATTATTTGGCCTCATGTGTGAAGCTGATTCCTGGCAGAGAGGGAGTGCCACAGAGATGCACAGCTCAGTCAGGATTGACTGTGTCAGTAAACCTCAAAAGATCTGAACTACCCCTTTAAATAACCAGCCCAGTTGCATCGTCACTCATGTTAAACAAAGCAAATCTACCCAGATCTTTACCAAACCTTTAACCCAGGGTTGTAACTGTTCACTTGAGGTCACAGCTCTGCTCTCCCATCAGACAGTTGATCTTCCTCCACCAGGTTTCTGAGAGGCTCTTGATCTTGTCTGGTGTCTTCCTCCTCAGAGTCAGCTTCTGCTGCTGGATGCTGCTGCTGCTGCTGCTGCTGCTGCTGTCGTCAGTCTGCTGGATGCTGGCCAAGGTGGCTGAATCGAACACATCCTTCAGGTTCTTCTGGGTCAGAGCCGAGCACTCTGCAAAGCTCACCGCACCCAGCTGCTCAGCGAGCCGCTGCCCTTCCTCGGTGTCCACCGGCCGTTGCTGGTTCTGTGCCAGGTGGATCAGCACCTGGACATCCTCCCTCAGGTCCAGCTGGGTTCCGACCAGGACCAGAGGAGCGCCTGGACAGTGCTGACGGATCTCAGGAACCCACCTGTCTATTATGTTATGGAAGGAGCACGGTTGAACCACGCTGTAGCACAGGAGGAAGACATCGGCATTCTTATAGCAAAGTGGACGCAGATGCTCCAGCTCGTCCTTCATGAAACAAAGAGACAAAAAGGCCTGGTCAGATTCATGCGTGCACAGGCTGGGCTACTATTTTTAATTAGTGGATTCATCCACATTTGATGTAGTGAACCGAATGGTGTGTGAGATAAATCAAGCTTAAATGTGGCCAAAAAAAAGTATCTTATAGCCAGAATTCTTCAAGAGGCTGAATTTAGATTCACACTTGAGTTATTTTAGAAGCCTTTTTTCTCCCAGTGAAATAAAACAAATATGAATAAAGTTAAAAAACATCCATGCTTCATCAGAATTATGAGTGTGACATGTGACATGAGTAACAATCTCAGAATGAGTTCATACACTGGATTTTGACTTTTTATTCCATGATTATACAAGATATGAGATAGCACTATCATATGCACAGGTTCAGACGCATGGTTCTCAAACTGATTTAGAGTCTTGACTTTGCTCAGACTGTTTACACCAGTGTTTGAATATAAATTAGACCACAAGTTTAAGTGCAGGAGAATTTTAAAAAGAAAAGTAAAGCACAGACAGGTGCCGTGATTAAAAAAAAGTGGTTATTATCTCATAATTACTAAGACTTTTTATTTTTATTAAACTATCCATCCATTCGTCTTCTACCACTTTATCCTCCACATGAGGGTGAGGGGGTGCTGTGCAAGTCTCAGCTGACATAGGGTGAAAGGCGGGGGACACTGGACAGATCCCAGTCCATCATAGGGACACAACAACAACTTATTCCATAGTTTTTAATCATAAATAAATGGGATTATTTGTCTTACAATAGCATTTTTATTTTGTATAAAATCCTACAATGAAAAAAGAAAACTACTTTAAAAAGACTTTGCTTGATAACACCTAAATTAATTAAGTCAATTCAAACTAAAGCATTATTTAGTATTATAAAATCTACGTTTACAGCTGAATTGATCTCTTTTCACGTGTAAAGTTGTTAAAGCTCTTGACGTTAAAAAGTATTCAAATTAATCAAAGTAATTTTGCCACAATTGGTGAAACAACAGTGTGAAATAAATAAAAATAATAAGAAAGAAAATCTTTTCTGTTTTAAAAAACATTTTAATATCATATCTGGCCGAGCTTGTTGTTTTAGTTGAATCATCTCTGATTCTCTTTTTTTGCTAAGTGACCCAAAATAAACGGTCTTTGTTGACGAGTTGTTGAGATGATCCAGGGAAGGATGTTGCTGTAATTTGGATGACTTGACATTTAAGCCTTTTTGCTTTTATTGTTTCAAACGTCTGAGTTTTACATGTTGGCAAACTTCATATGAGGAAAATTCAGATAAGGAATGAGAAACAGTTACGGCTATCCGCCACGAGAGGGCGACATAGCACGCACTGATAAAACGAGCAATACAAACTCACAGTATTCCACAAGGGGCGCTGTTTACAGTGGGTTGAGGGACTATTTTGGGACTAAACAGGTTCTAATTGGATTTAGGACCAACAGCTGACTGCTGGGGCCAACAAACACAAACAACAAAAATGTTTAGGAGCAATTAGTGACAAATCACTGTTGACTTACATCGACTGATCCATCAATCAGCCCCCATTTCTATCATGACAAAGCAGTAGGACAAAGAAGATGAAGAGTTGCTGAGTGGTACAATACATATTTAAACCCCTGTTACACAGCCGTGCAGGTCAGGGAATCATCTCACCTGTCCAGCCATGTCGCACAACTGCAGCCTCACTGGGTTCCCGTCGACCACAACCATCACTGAAGGGAAAAGAAAACACGCGTGTGTATAACATGTCAATAAATGTCAGACAGACATAACATAGTTGTGTGGCATAAAGAAACTACAGCTGGATGAACGACATACAGTCACAGACATACGCAGGTTCTTTTTTGGCGACGGCTGTGCGTAAAACCTGTGCGTAAAGCTGAAACACATTATACCAGGCACGGCTGAATTACCGGTGAAGTTGTCGAACGCTGTGGGAACATATTCCGTCGGGTATCCGTTGGTGGTGTAGCTAACAATGAGGCTGGTCTTGCCCACAGCTCCGTCTCCAACCAGGACGCAGTTCACTTTGCGCTCGGGTGCGGAACCGGAGCGCCGGCGCTTTGCGCTCAGAGGGAAGTCCCGGTTCTTTAAGCGCCGAGGCGGGATCGGGGGGCCGTGTCCTGCGCTCACCGGGTCGGACACGCGGCGGGGCTTCGGCTTTCCTACATCCTGAGGAAGCATGTTTTTAGCGTCTGACAGAGGAAGCGTTTGGTTTCAGCTTCAGAGCCAGCGGAGACTCCCCGCGCGCTCCATCCACGCGGGTTTCTGCTTCAGTTGCAGCTCCTTTACTGTAAAAGTGCCACTAACGACACGTGGATGTGTTTCGTGTGGAGGCGCAGTAGCACATGGAGGCAGGCAGCCGCTCAGCAGGAGCTCCTGGTGATTGGCATTCTTTCCGCATCTGCTGTGCTCGTGCGTCCTAAGAGGCTTAGCAGCAGAGCGCCATCTGAAGCTCCACAGCTTTCCCAGTGAAATCAACTAAGCTGACTGGAAATCTTTATCCCATTGGCTGCGTACATACAGTATACAGTATGGCTCATCCTCTGCGACCAAATATTACTTTTTTTCCAAGTGTTTCTATTGAATTGTTGTATTGTTATACAATAAAATGCATTTCATTCATTATCCAGTAAGGATGAGATGTTACCTTAGAAATAACAACATGTACTGGTTAAAGTGTTCTCAGTGCCTTTCTGTGATACATTTAACATGTGCTTTTCAAGACCTTCATGGTCCCAAATACCATATTGTATTTCAGTGAAACAATGTAATGTTCTCATTGAATGAAAAATGCCCCTTTTTGCACTTTCGTGAATCAGATAGAGGTTTCACAAAACTTCACAAAAGGTTGTGATTTAAGGAATTATTAAGTGTAGTAGTAATCAAGACCATAAATATACAAATACATGCAGTGAAATGGTTCACAAGTGAGATTAAGGTTGTATCCCAGAATTTGTTATTGTATAATCATATTAAAATGATGTGAAATGTCCCTTTTTCCCCACAAATCAGATACAGTATGTATATACAAAAGTCAATTGAAGTATTTATTACATTATATTATATTATATTATATTATATTAGATCATATTATATTATATTATATTATATTATATTATATTATATTATATTATATTATATTATATTATTTTATTTTATATTATATTATATTATATTATATTATATTATATTATATTAGAAAAATCTTCCCAGGTGGACTCAGGCATTAGCCAGTGCTGAGTCATCATCAGTTATATATTATGAAAAATCAGCAAACATAAAATGTTAAGTTTCTTCATTGACTTATGTCTTGATTCATTGTGTTTGACATTCATTATGTTCATGAGACGCACCTTCACCTGGCTGTTCACAAGAAAACACGGGGTGCAAATGAGGCTGACTGACTCCCCCTAGTGGTGAATGTCAGGAAGTCATCAGGCAACATGGTGAATCATCACAAAAACGCAGGTCTGCACAGCTATTCTTCTTAGGAACTTAACCATAACCGGTTAATGTCTAACCCAAACTTAAATGAGGTTCTACCTCATTAGGACCAGGTTTTGGTCTCTATGAGGACTATTGGTCCTGAAAAGGTCAGTGTTTATTTTTGATACATTTACTTAAGCTTAGACATCCTTCTTCTACAGGAAACTGAGGTTTGTACACTTTCACTCTCCTGCACCAAAGTCCATGGAGAAAATCAGCATTTTTAGCTCATGGGGACACAGGCGCTGCTGGTTTACTGCTCCCTCATTTGGTAAGTTTGTGATATATGAACGATATATTTGTATATACTGATGGAGGCACCTGAAGTCGCTGATTTTCTCTGTGGGAGAGGGAGTGGTTTACTAACTTGAATGTGGAACATTGATACAAAGATATCCTTAAGATGTCACAGACTTAACTTGGCATAGATTTTATTAGTTTGATGAATTAGCTTCCCTGCTGACAGACATGTTTTTGAGTGAAAGTGAACCTCCGTGTATCAGGCTGATTCACAGTGCACAGAAGAGTCAGTGGTGATTATGTGTCTGTACCACAATCAACGACTGAACTTAAAGTCAGTCGTCATGTAGATAAATGTAAAGAAAAATGATCTTTAACCAGGCGCTGACGTCGCTGCTTAATGGGATTAATGAAGAGTCAGAGAAAAACAACAGACACCCATCGACATCAGGCCGCCCTGCAGCAGGAGCTGGCACCAGAACAACAAACCCACAACCCTGTCAACACACACAAACACACGTAACATACAAAGCTTCTATTCTATACACACCCCTCCTCCAATATCTGATAAACTAGACACCTAATCAGAATCTTTGGGGAGCCTGGGCCTCCTTTTGGAGTTTCCAGACCAGGCAAATACATTAACTCAATTTAGAGTTTGGGATTAAGGAGCACCCCCACCCCCACCCACGACAACACACTTATGCACACACACACACACAGATACAAACACACGCCATCATCCCCTTCCTCCATCGCCTCCTGCCCTTCCTGCTTCCCTCATCTCTCTTTTTGATAGGTTCAGCTGAGTACCACATTCTCCTCTTCCTCTCTCTCTCGCTCTCTCTCTCCCTCTCCCTCAGGGGACTGTGCTGCTCGGACTCTATAGTTATGGGCTGGGGCCATCTGTCACCATGTGCATTCACGCAGCCACCAGAAGGCTGCAACATGTGCAGATTTAAATGGAGAACCCAACTTTCCCAGGACACACAGGCCTGACCCCAGCAGCCGCTGCAACCCCCACCCCATCCCAGCCCATCGCCCCGTGCCTCCCCCCTCCCCCTCCTCCATCCCATGACCATCAGTGCCATGCAACTTCCAGCATCCCTGAAAACCTGGACCCCACCCACCTGCTACACCCTCCTCCAGCAAGACAAGAAATACTGTCTGCATGTGAATCAGTGAACCACCCCTTACAAAACACACTAAGTGTGTGTGTGTAAGTGTGTGTGTGTAGTGTGTGTGTGTGTGTGTGTGAGCATTCTCTTTACAAACGATGATGGATTTCAGCATTACATGCTGATGGCGATGGGGGATGGGGTGGGAGAGGAGCAGAACAACCTCTGGTATGTGTAGAGAGAGAGAGAGAGAGAGAGAGAGAGAGAGAGAGAGAGAGAGAGAGAGAGAGAGAAAGATCAGCTGATTGGTAAAATTGATTGTGAGGGTGAGAGGGAAGGATGAAGGGGTGTGTGCCTGTGTGTTGGACAGCAGTAGGAGTGTGTGTTGTGGTTTTGTTGGTTGGGGGGGTGGGGGGTAACAGGATTGGTCTTGTCTGTGGGACGCATAGGGAGGACAATGGGAGCGCCGGGGGTGGGGCGAGTGTCACACGCTTTTGCTTTGTGGCTCGGTCAACAGGCGTGTGCCACGGGTGTCGTCTCGCCTCCCCTCGCCTGCTGTCCGACTCCAGGCAAGCACCAACAGCCATGAGAACCGAGGGCCCCGGGCCCTTTAATGAGGGGCGTGCTGTTTCTTATCAAAGATGGACAAGCCATCATTACAATCATCATTAGACGCTGCACAATGGAGAACGCCTCCCTCAGCAGTGGATGGGAAAATCCTACAAACAGAGCAGTGACGGCTGCAGTGGTGGAGGTGGTGGTGGTGATGATAGTGATGGTGATGGAGGTGGTGATGGTGGTGGTGATGATAGTGATGGTGATGGAGGTGATGATGGTGATGGTGATGGTGATGGAGGTGGAGGTGGTGGTGGTGATGATAGTGATGGTGATGGAGGTGGTGATGGTGATGGTGATGGAGGTGGAGATGGTGGTGGAGGTGGAGGTGGTGAAGATGGTGATGAGATGATGGTGGTGGTGGTGGAGGTGGTGATGGTGATGGAGGTGTTGATGGTGATGGTGATGAGGTGGTGGTGGTGATGGTGGTGGTGATGGAGGTGGAGGTATAGGTGGTGAAGATGGTGATGAGATAATGGAGGTGATGGTGGTGAAGGTGGTGGAGGTGGAGGTAGAGAATGCACAAACCAGCAACCTTCTTGCTGTGAGGCAACAGTGCTAGCCACATGTTCCACTGTGTGGCCTCATGAAAATCCATTAGTCGACATTTGAAGAAAGTTGTGCTTATCATAAGCAAAGAAACTAGGTAATGTAAAGAATGTTTACTTAAAATTGCATTAACTTTAGCTCAAACCTAAATAAAAAGCTCACTTTCTTCCAAAAGAAAACTGAACTAATTAAATTAGACACCAGTATTGTTTTATTAGGTAAAACAAATTTAAATGGTCAAAGTCAAAATGTGAATTTGGTGTCTGACAGAATTTATCATAAGAATGTGCTTATTCCAGACTACTGTTCCTCAAAATGTGCTGTGTTACTTCCTGTGAAATGAGTTTCTTTATTTTTTTTATTTTTAAAGACAAAACATCACCTAACATTAAATGCAACAAGGTGACATTGAGCATATATGGGTTCCAAATTTAAAATTTTTGTGTCTTTTTTTTAAAATCATTATTTGGGTAAAAGAATGCAGATAGGCTCAAGTGTGAAGTTTCTTACTGGTAATGCAAGCTTAAAAACAAAGTTAGACATTCTTTCTTGAAAAGAGATCATTATTCTTGTGCTATATTTACTTTCTTGAAAGTCAAAATGTGCAGTGAATCTACAGCTTGGTGTGTTCAGGTCTGTAAAAGTCTGGCACCTTCAAACAAACTCTCTTTTCCTTTTGAATCTCAGTAACTTACAGCAGTAAGATACAAACTACAATCGATCTTTTTCTCATGCAGTGCTCAGTTCCACTTGCCCTCAGAGGGGCTGGGAGCGAGATCGGTCAGGGTTACAGTGTCATGCACCATAACCCTGCTCTGAGTTTGTCATCATTAATGTTTGTCCAAAAAAGGTGTTGCTCTGCTGCGGCCTTTCTCAAGAGTCTCCTTCAACTCCTTTTTAATGCTCTGCGCTGGCCTGTGGCCTGTGGCCGCAGGGAGCATTGTCATGCTACTGAAGGTGCAGGGGACACTGGGAGGAGGCGTGTGTGTGTGTGTGTGTGTGAGTGAGTTGTGGGGAAGTGTGTGTGTGTGGGGGGGGGCCACATGACGCTACAGCAGTGGCAGCTGGCGGCCCAGCTTGCAGAGGCCATCTCCTCACAAAGGAGAGTCTTACCCCTGGGGCCAGTGATTTAGGACAGGGCTCTCTGGACAGGCCCCTGGAGAGGAGGCCAGAGGACACTGGCTCCCACCTCCACCTCCCCTCCATCTCCTTGCCTTGTCCTCTAAAGCCTCCCTGCTGGTTCCCGTGCCCCCATCTCCTTCACTCACACACACACTCCTCACGCCCTCCCTTCAACCCAACGTGGCTAAGCTCTCTCCTGGGACGACCAGGCCAGCCTCTGGAGGGGGAGAATTCCTGAGGTGTAGCACGCTAACGCTAGCTGGACACAATAGGGGGATGACAACAGGTGCGTGTGGACTCAGTGTTGTCCAGCAGCAGCTGAGAGATAGGGACGGGGGGCTATTATCCCACCATTATCCATCGCTGCTCTACCGGTGGGCTGTTGAAGCTCTCTTCTTGAACAAAAACAAGGTTTCTTTTTTTTTTTTAAGTGTAACCTAGTATTGTACCCACCCTGATCCGACAAGCCTCTCTTTCATCCTGCTACCCCCAGCTAGCACCTGCCGCCCCCTGGGCCCTCCAAACAAGCCTAACTGCCACTTATATACCAAGATTGGGTTCAATTCAGTTGAGTCCCGACTGCAAGAAAACCTGAGTCCACTTGTTTAAAACAGCACCACTTCATATCCGAGGAGCCATAGAAATTATCCAGGCAGCCACCGCTGTCCATCCGTCCAACACACCCACCCCCCCTCCCTCCTCTGTCTCTCTGAATTATGTTATGTCTCAAATGAGCAGTCATACAGCAGATTGTTTGGCGCAGCCACTTGATATAACCGGTGACAATGCCTCGAACAGAGCAAGTGTCCTGGGGGGATAGGCAGTATTTGGTTACTGCATCCCTGATCTCTCCCCCCATTGTGGTCCCACCCCGGGTCCCATGGAAGGTTGAAAGGGGGTTTGAGGAGGGAGGGGACATGTGCGCATTTGTGAACCCACAACGCAGGTGCCTACATCTGTTCATTTCTGGGCAGATGCTCATGGTTGTAGAGATAGAGAGGGAGTCTTAGAGACACAGAGAGAGAGAAAGGTGGGGGGAGAGGTGGACATCCTCCATTTACATCCTCCATTTACTCGGTCATCATTCATACCGGTGATTAAGTTCAAATGGAGCCAAATTAGTGTAAAGAGAGTGAGAGCTGGTCAGTTGGATCTGAATAACAAAAGGAAAACATCAATATTATATTTAACATTTTAGTGTGTCACTTTTTTATTCCAACACTCAAACTGGGATCCATTAAGAAAATTAATTTCCCAGTTTGATGTGGAGGAACTTGCACAGAGCACCAGGCACAACCAGCATTTAGTTTAGTATATAGTTCAGTTTTTGCACAATATTAATAGAGTTGAAAGTAACAACAACATAATAGGTCTGAAATATCCTGTGTTTTCAAAATGAGTAAAACAGTTTAAAAAAAAAACACAAAAACATCTAAAAATTCTCACAGCTTTTTGTCAAATGTAAAAAGTCATTCCAGCTCAGGAATGTTGCTTTTGTTTGAGTATGATTTGTAAATAAAAGAACATGTGTTAATGTACGGTGTTACAGAACCGACTGTATGCGTAACATTCAGTGAGAGTGCATCAAAAATATGTTTAGTTTGTCCTTTGTGGGCAACAGTAAAAATAGGGTGGTCCAAAATGGCTGCTACTGGAGAGCTGACCTGCCTTATGTCATTCATGGGAAATACAACTATTCATACAAGCAGGTGATTGTACATGAAATATTTTATCTTCAGTGTATGCCAATTTCACACAATGGAACTTTAACAAGTTACTGTCACAGGTGGAGCTCAGGTTGATCCTCCTAAATATACATTTATAAATCATTAAAATATATACAACTGTATTGGCTTTACATGATACATAATTATGCCAATATCAACAAATCACATTCAATGAAACTTAAACTGAAAATATTCTACCAATTCAATCAGTAGTTGAATGCATAGCTAAAAAAAAAGACTGTTACTGTCAGTGAATGAAGGTAGAAATAAAGTTTATTTCATAATAATAACAATAATTATTATTATTATTATTACAATGATGATGCTGATGGTGGTGATGATGCCCAGTGGAACACTGACGGTGAGGTTTTACCTCATGAGTGTGTTCCCTCCCTATCATAATTATCCTATAATAACCTCATTAAACTCCATATTAATGAAGTTGTGCTGCTGTTTGTTTAACCCTGCAGCTCCTTCTTGTGCTGACAGCTTGGAGGGGATTTGTTGTGGGTCGCACGTTCAGTATCAGTTGTTGGATTATTGATTTGACAGAACTGGGAGCCGCTCATGTCGTGGTGCGCGCGCGGCAGATGTGTTTTTCATAAACATTGGCACGCGACTGGCGGCGTACAGCTACCTCTTTTTTTTTTCCTTCCTAACCTCCCCCCGACACACACACACACACTTGCAGGCGCGTCTCTGGGCCCCCCACGTAATTACTGCGCCACTCTTCCCATAAGCTGTGCACGTCTCCAGTAACAGCAGCGTATGTAAATGAGACACGACACGCAGCCTGGACCACGAGCTGTGGAGGAGGAGGAGGCCGTGGGAAGCCTCGTGTAAGCCCCGAAAAAGCCCTGGGGATCCACGGGACGGGATCTGGACTGCCACCCCTTACTCCACCTCAACCCCCAGCTGGCCACTGTAATCTGATCTGGACACAAAGGAGCCTGTTGATCTGCTGCAGCAGGTAAAACAGGAGGAGGAGCATGAGTTCATGTTTCATAACACTTACTATATTGTTATTATTCTTTCTTCCTTCCTTTATACATTTGATCATTTAAAGGAGATGGGGGACTATTACCCCGCACAGTGTGTGTGTGTGCGCGTGTGTGTGCCCGTGTGTGATAATTACAAGACAAATATATTATAAAAAACAATTAGAAAATCAGAGAAATACAGTATCATTTAGATTGTAAAGAGCTGATAATAATAACCTGTGGTTAATGGAGTCATGATGATGAGCTTTGATGTGTGTGTGTGTGTGTGTGTATATTACACTACTGAGAGGAGTCTGCACACTGTGTGACAATCATGCCCACATCTTCAGCTCAGTGAAAACAGGTCTGCTGCATAAAGACTTGAGGAAAGGGGGGGGGGTAAGTTGGGGGGAATCCGTGGGCATCTCTATCCTGAGAAAGTGCTGATTCAAACCTGGCCTTTTCCTTGAGGCTTTAAAGTACCAGCTTACATTTTTAGCACGGGTACCCCTTCCCCCTCCTCCTCCGCCCCGGCAGCCTGCTGCACTGCTCCTCCTGCTCCTCAGCATCAGTGTGAGAATGGAACCTGCAGCCAACATCGCGGGCTCGTGAACTCCAGCGCATCAAACCGCGGCGTGACTCGATGCTTTCACTGCGGGTGAAGATGCGTCACTGTGACATGAGCGCTGATGGCGCAGAAAATCCAATTGATCATCACATCACGGCACCTCCCTCTCTCTCCATCTCCCCCTCTCTCTCCCTCTCTCTCTCTCCCTCTCTCTGTCCTCCTCCTCCGCTTCATATGATCGATATCGTGTGATGCGCGCCGTGTTTACGTTCCCACGAGTGACCATGTGGTGTCTCCTCTTCTGTGACCAAAAAAAAAAAGTCCTGGCTTCCCCCTCGCCATATGGCCCCGGAGGGCCCATACCGTTACAGGTCCTTTAACATGCTTCCAGTTAAGTGTAGACGGAGCCCGGTGAGAGAGAGAGAGAGAGAGAGAGAGAGAGAGAGAGAGAGAGAGAGGGGAATAAACGACGTTTTTGGATGTGGATGGGGGGAGGGGGTTGGTGGCAGATGGCTTGTAAGGGTCTGTCCGCGTCTGAAGGAGTGTCGTGGTCCTTCACTGAAGACCCCCTTCCTCCCCTCTCCTTCCCTCCCTCCTGCTTTCATAATCAATGGAAAAAGCTACTGGTGGACAGGAGTTCAACTACAGCAGCAGCAGCAGCAGCTCCTACAGTAGCACTTTGGTGAAACAGCAGCAGCACTTGTTATTGGCACAGAGTACAGGGAGCAGTGGAGAAGTGTTTCCTGAAGGGGGCGGGGTTTTTCCTTTTCACTGTAGTCAGATACTTTCACTTCACTTTCATGTTTGTTTGTTTTCTCCTCACCTTTATACACATGTTCTGGGTCAAAGTGTTTGAGTTCCACTCTTTGTGTCCTCTGTGAGCGGCTGTGCTTTACATGCACAAACATGGCTGCAGTTCCAGTCATACTGAAAACGAGGGCGTGCATCAGTCAAGTGTTCCCCATCATGTACTCATCAAGTCTCACGCGTGTCGTTCCACTGGAGGACATTTCCCACCAGGAATTTGCCGCATTTGTTTTGTCATTGTAGTCTCTGAGCACCGCTGAGTCGTACGTGTGTGAGTGCCATTGGATTTCCTCACATAGCCTCAAGCAAGTTTCCATGGTTACCGTCTTCTTTTTTGAGCTACACCAACACCAAACATGTCAATCTCATTTCAGTATGAGTCTGGGATGTAGTCACCTCCCACTTTCAAGAGGCGTGACCGACCGATGTAGATGAAAATGCCTTTAAATACAACTGGACCTGCAATGATGACAATGATCAGGACGACGTATGCAGAGCGATGGAAAAAACACGTCAACAGACATGCTTGTTGTAGTTTTCTGGGAGCGATGGCTATCTAAATCTTAAGAATATATTCACACTCACTCTCTTGCACCAAAGTCCAGAGCGAAAATCAACGTTTCTAGCTTGCGAGGACACAGAGCTGCTGGTCGTCTGCTGCCTTATTTGGTAGATTTGTGTCAAGTGAAACAAGTCGCTTCCTGTGTGTGGAGCATGGTTCTGTTGCCAGGCGACACGAGATCCGATCACTGACCCATGACTTGAATCACATTATTCATGTGATATGCTTCTGCATGACATGGACCATAAATGCCTCCCTGCCTCATGTGAGCATAAACAAGGTTTGGTGTAGGGCCCCTCAGGATCATTTTGCCCTTTTGCCTGGGGGCCCCAAAGTTCCTTGAAACGCCCCTGTTCGGTGGCAGCTGCAGTGTGTCTAACATGAGACTATACATCCTCCCTCTCTCTCTCTCTGTTGTGGTGTGGTGTGCATGGAGGAGGACTTTTGTTGGTCATTGTGGCCATTGATTAGGTGATAAGTAACTATATTGACTCATTAACCAGGTCAGGTGACAGATGAAGTAAGGAAGTGAAAGTGTGTGTGTGTGTGTTTATGTCTGTATTAGGCTGTGAGGACAAATTCTGACGTTTTATGAGGATTTTTGGGCACTCCACGCAGTAAGAATGTTGTACAAGAATGTGTGTGTTTGTGTGTATTTGTGTGTGTGTGTGTGGGGGGGGGTTAGTCCCCTGACGTCATGAGTCGTGAGGTGAATATCTAAACACTGTAGAGAAGATGCACATGCGCAGTGTGGGAGGCATTATAGTTCATATATAACATGAAAAAAAAGCTATACACACTCCTGATGGAGAGTAAAGTAACTCCACACACACGCACACACACACACACATACACCTATTCTTTTCAGGACACCACACTGACTTCCATTCATTTGGTCAAACTATGACCCTTAACTTTAATCTTAGTCCTAAACTTAATGTCCCTCAGAAATGAGGTTCTGTCTCATGAGGACCATGACCAGGTTTAGGCCTCCATGAGGAATACTGGTCTAAGCTCAGTGTTTATGACAGAAAAGGTCCTTAAGTGGTAACACACGCACACACACAGTTTTCACTTTATATCAAACATTGTGGGTTTTCTTCTACTGTCACAAGCTTGTTTCATTTAAGTCTCACTCTGTGTGTGTGTGTGTGTGCTCAGCCAAGGGAGGCGCGCGCACGCTGTTATTGAGGGGAGAGCAGGTGCTAGCCGAATTACCATACAGCTGAGGGTGTGTGTGTGTGTGTGTGTGTGTGTGTGTAGTGGGGGGTGCACAGTACAGAGTGAACTTATTCCTTCACCACACACACACACGCGCGCGCGCGCACAGGCGCACACACACACACACACACACACACACACAATAACAAAAGTTCCCCCTCATGTTGGCCACGCGAGCGATTTCGGTGCGCGCGTGCCACCCACCGCCTAGCACGCACCTAAACACTCACGCGCGCGCGTGCACACACACACACACACAGATGGATTTTTAAAGAAAAAGAAGTAAATGGTGAAGCAGCGCGCGCGCAGCTCTGCCAAGGAATGTTTTTCTTTTCTCCTTTGACTCAGTTCAAAGCATCAAATTCTTCCCACAACCACAAATAACCCGTCAACATTTCCAGTGTGTGTTTGTGTGTGTGTGCGGAGAGGGAGGAAGAGAAGACGAAGCAGTAGGAGGAGGAGGAGGGGAAGGAGGAGGAGGAAGGGGTGTAAACAATTAACTGAGTCAGGGGTTGACCAAGAAACATTTTCCCTCTCTCTCCATCTCTTTTCTGGGATTATTTTTTAATGCGGTGGCTTCACACTGAGTTTCTGGCACATGTGAAGATGCCAAAGACCAAAACCAAGTTTGCCATGCAGGGAGGGGGAGGGAGGCAACAACAGCTGGACGGATCAATACAGAGCGCGTGGCATTAACACGCACGTGCAGGAGGAAATGTGAGGAAAACATCTGTAGGACGTTGCACAAAATCAGTCCCACCCCCCAAATTTAGTTTATCCATGATTCTAGACTGAATATATATATATATATATATATATACATATGTGTGTGTATGTATATATGTATGTATATATGCCTTTTCCAACTGAAAACTAATATTTGCCTGTCTAATGCTGCCTCATTTCGTCCAAATGAATGATTTCAAACACCAAAAATAACATTTTTGAAGGCACTGATGGACACAAGAGTGGATCAACATTTCCTGTGTGTTATGTTGTGAAATCGTGACTTTGGTGCAGGGCAGTGACCGATTTACAAATAGTTTCTAGTCTATATTTGTGAGATAAAGCAACAAACACATTCTTTTGTTTGTTTTTCTAATTCAATTGTAGTGATGTGGGCAGAGGGGGAATGGTGGGAGTGTACCTAGGCAAAACAAATAAGACGTAAAGTACATTTATTATAAGGTAAACAAACAACCACCATGGTTACTGAGTTTGATGGTGCCTGTGTTTTGTGTCAGCCATGTTTTCACTGAGCACGAGCCTCTGTGTCTCAGGCAGGTTGTCAGTGCACAGTCAGCGGTGCACGTGCACTGGTCCTTCATACATACAACCAAACTAGCCCTTTACTTTTCTTTGTGTAAACAGTTTTCATCTTGAATGTTTATTTTTTTTACCCTTTTACACTTTTAACTAAGAGGAGTCCATGACTCTTGTTGTCAGATACTTTCACACATGCCTCCATGTCTGTGCTCTCTTATTAACGCCGTGTCTATGCTGCACGGGGCCCCAACTTGCATGGGATCCCATTGTGGAGAGCAGGGCCAGATTGGGAGGTGAAGTCGGGGGGAGGAGGAGGGGAGGCAGCATTTGCATGTTATTACCATAGCATGTGTCAGGCCGTATATAACAGGCTGCAGGCGGCCTGCGCTCCAGAGACAGACGCACAGTTTAAAGTGAGGAGGAGAGAGAGCGAGCGAGCGAGAGAGAGAGAGAGAGAGAGAGAGACGCTGGGGGAAGTGGAGGGAAGCATGTTGGACCAGTGACAAATCTGTTCTTGGTTTAGACCAAGACCTGAGCCTACACACGCACACACTGAAGAAAGGAGAAGCTGCTTCCACCAAAAAAAAACAAAAAAACCTGTCAACTAAACAAAAACAAGGAACACATCCGTCTTTTTTCTTCTTCACGCACTGGATTAACGCTTTTATAACGGAACTGGAGGACTTCTCTGTTTCACCATCACACACTTTTATCTACTTTTTCAGCTTTTTATATTCCGCTCTGAAGGTTTTTGGGATTAATCCTTTTTCTTCTTGTTCACTGGGACATGAATGAGAGCGGCGGCAACAGTTGACGAGAAGAGAGAGAGAGGGAGAGAGCGAGAGAGAGAGAAGGGGAAAACCTGTGAGGCGACAGAAACGTGCTCAATGCATCTTCCTCAGAGAGTTTGAAGAAGAGGAGGAGGCACAGTGAGGACCAGCCGAGCCCCCGAGACTTTTTTACTTTATTTATTCATTATTTATTATGTATTTATTTAATATGGGGCGCGTCATCCTGCTGACTCTTGCCGTCATGTCCGTGTTGTTGTGCCAGGTAAGACACAAAACTCTTTATTTCATCTATACAGTGTACCATCACCTCACTCACTCACTCACTCACTCACTCCATCCATGACACGCTCATCCACACACCAGCTGCACCTGTGTGTGTGTGTGTGTTAATAAGCTGCTTTGCTCTGCAGGGCTTCTGCTCAGGAGTGTTCGAGCTAAAGTTGCAGGAGTTTCTAAACAAGAAGGGCGTACAGGGGAACAGAAACTGCTGTAAGGGGAGCCTGACCTCGTCCTACCAGCAGCGGCAGCAGCAGCAGTGTGAATGTAAAACCTTCTTCAGGGTCTGTCTCAAACACTATCAACCCAACGCCTCTCCGGAGCCGCCTTGCACCTACGGCGGCGCCGTGACGCCCATCCTCGGCTCCAACTCCTTCCAGGTCCCCGAGGCCATCCCGGAGAGTTCCTTCACCAACCCCATCAGAATTAACTTTGGCTTCACGTGGCCGGTAAGTGCACTTGTGTCCATCACGTCAGTAAAATGAATTACGGCATAGGGAGGTTTTTGCGCCTTTGTTTTTCTATGAAATCCGTGCGTAAAAGTGCACCTCAGCTCGCGCAACGCGCCAACAAAGTTGGGAGGTTCACAGGTGTTTAGTTTCAGCAATATTCATTCAGCTCACAAACACTGAATACAACACAGTCGCCTCGGGCCTTTTGCCTGATGTTATCGCCACATCTCCGCTGGCCACCTGTCTCACCACGCCATGCATCTGTGTTTCCAGGGAACCTTCTCACTAATCATCGAGGCGTTACACGCAGACTCCAAAGACGACCTCTCCACAGGTACGAAACAAACACCCTAACCCTCTCATTTTCTTAAAAAAAAAACGTTTACGCACATTCTAACCAACACCGTCTTCGCCTTTTTCAGAGAACCCAGAGCGCGTGATCAGCACCATGACCACTCAGAGACACCTGACGGTGGGAGAGGACTGGTCCCAGGACCTGCACGCCGCCGGCAGCACCGAGCTCAAGTACTCGTACCGGTTTGTGTGCGATGAGCACTACTATGGGGACGGATGCTCGGTGTTCTGCCGGCCGAGGGACGACGCGTTCGGCCATTTCACTTGTGGGGAACGCGGGGAGATTGTGTGCGACGCCGGCTGGAAGGGACAGTACTGCACTGAACGTGAGTGAAACGTCTTTCATTTTCTTACGTTTGTGTCAAGCTCGTGCGTAAAAGTGTGTCAGTTGGTGGAAACGCGAAGGAACAGTCGTGGGAATGGTCGTATTTAGAGGTGGAATCAAAAGTCAAGAGCCAAAAGACCTTGATTAAAAAAAGGTAAACAAATAATATATGATAGACTCTATGATTATGATGGGTCTGTAGCCACATCTTCTGAATGCCGTTGGAAGGCAACTTTTGTAAACACCACGCGCAGCCTCCTCCTTCTCCTGCTGCTTCTCCCTCCCTCTCTCTCTCTCTCTCACACACACACACACACACACACACACACACACACACGAGGCCACTTGATTTATTCTAAGGAAAGTTTTGGGGGGAATAATCTCACGCGTGCCATAAATTTACATGCTACCTTCCAATTCGTTACTGTGGGAGTGGGCCGGGCGCTGATTGGCTGAGGCGGGGGAGGTATTGTTTGAAGTGGGCAGCTGCCGGCAGAGAGGAGACAATGGAGCAGCTGTCGCGCACTGGCAACACACTCGCCAGCTGTCCACTCTTATCTGCCCCAATCCGAGACATTAAGGGGAGTGTGTGTGCGTGTGTGTGGGGGGCGCGCGCACAGAGTGAATAAAAGAGTTTTGACCCGCAGCGAAGAAGAAAAAAAGAGAGGGTGGTGGGGTGGGTGGAGGGGGTCTGTGTGTGTGTGTGTGTGAGTGTGTGTGTGAGTGTGTCATAGAGAATACACACTCCCTCCTTTGTCTCAGAACTATGTTAAGCAGAAAATTCTTCCATGCTGATAAGTAGATTGAGTTTAAGATAACAGGTTTAGGAGATTCCTCCTTGGATGATATATGATTTTATTGAAATGAAAAAGGTAGAATTGCTCATATCTTGCTAGAGTGACGGGAACAATGCTGTGTAGCTCACCAACATACAGTCTAAGTGATGTTTTCATGCATGAAATGAGGACTTTGAAGCAGGTTTGTCCAATTATTGTGACAATATTGGGAATTGGGACTGGACATGTTCACATCATCCCGATATGTGCCGATAGTTGGGGTTTAGGGATTTAAGTTTCATTTCTTCAAGAGCAAAACACAAAGAGCGGGTGTTCATGTTGTATCTCTCTCCTCCTGCACAGCGATCTGTCTGCCAGGCTGTGATGAAGAGCACGGCTTCTGCGAGAAACCGGGAGAGTGCAAGTAAGTCAAGCAGTTTCACTTGAAGGCTTGAATTATTTAGTGAGGTAATGTGAGTTCACTCACAGGTGCTTTTTCTCCCCATTGGACGACAACAACAACAGGTGCCGAGTGGGATTTAAAGGACGCTACTGTGATGAGTGCATCCGGTACCCGGGCTGCCTCCACGGAACCTGCCAGCAGCCGTGGCAGTGCAACTGTCAGGAGGGCTGGGGCGGACTCTTCTGCAACCAAGGTGAGGAGAAGCCCTGATGATGTGGCCACTGACCACGAGAGATGAGTCAAGGGAAAGAGTCAAGGCTGCATTCAATGTGGATAAAAAGCATTTTAGGCAATTTAAAACCTTTTTTGCAACAGCAATTCACTGGTTCCATTTCAATGTAGAAGTGAAACTGAGATGTGGTCGGTGAGATACTTAATTTGTTAAGTATCTCTTAATTTGTTAGGAAAGTGGATGTTCAAAAAACATCCACTTTCCTAACAAGTTAAGTTTCATATCAGCTTTTGACTGGAAAATCACCACATTTGTGTCTGTCTTCATCAGATCACTCTGCATATCGGTAAAAGAGAGGATAGAAAAAGGTTGTTGGGAACATTTGGTACAAGACCGTTCCAGAGCGTTATCGCTGTTTACGACATTAAGTTTGGCAAGACATCAAAAAAATGAACAAAAAAAGTGGTACAGTAACAATGACAAGAGAGCAGCAGTTGTCTGGAGGAAGCCTGGGAACAGAAAACCACTGGAAGAAGAGAAAGAGTCAAGTGTGCTGGAGGACAAAAAGACATTCTGTCACTGCTGCTGCTGCTGCGGTTGTCCTGCCATGTGTTGTGCTGTGGCTAATCCACATGTGCCGCCCGTGTCTTTCCAGATCTCAACTACTGCACCCACCACAAGCCCTGCCTGAATGGAGCCACTTGTAGCAACACTGGTCAGGGCAGCTACACCTGTTCCTGCAGGCCTGGATTCTCTGGGGCCAGCTGTGAGATCAGGGTCAACGAATGCGCTGGAAACCCCTGCCGTAACGGAGGAAGCTGCACTGTAAGCACTGTTTGGTTTTTGAACAGAGACATTCCATGAACACGATGTGGCTCATTTATATTCACATGCCGTCATCTGTTATTGTCCTATCCTTTAAATAAAAAAAAGATCAATTCAAACCTTAAAAACAAATAAAGTGAACAGTCCAGAGCAACTGCAGTCACAGAACACATCTTTATTCTAAGCCTGTTCTATTTTTTCCTCACAGGATTTGGAAAACACATATACCTGCACTTGCCCTCACGGTTTCTATGGCAACAACTGCGAGCTGAGTGCCATGACGTGTGCGGATGGGCCCTGCTCTAACGGTGGCCGCTGTGCTGACAACCCTGAGGGAGGTTACTTCTGCCAGTGCCCGACCGGATACGCGGGGTTCAACTGCGAGAAGAAGATCGACCACTGCACATCTGGCCCCTGCTCAAATGGTAAGAGCAGGACCGTGTGACTGACCCCGCCAGTCTTTTGTTGTGGAGACTGCTTTTCACTCGTCTCTGTGGACCAAACTTAAATGCTGTTCTTCGTCACTGTTCTCAGGTGCACGCTGTGTGGATCTCGTCAACTCTTACCTGTGTCAGTGTCCGGACGGTTTCACCGGCATGAACTGCGACCACACCGGGGACGAGTGTTCGACGTACCCCTGCCAGAACGGTGGCACGTGTCAGGAGGGTCTCGATGGGTACACCTGCACCTGCCCGCCGGGATACACCGGCCGCAACTGTAGCTCACCCATCAGCCGCTGCGAACACAACCCGTGCCACAACGGAGCCACCTGCCATGAACGAAACAACCGCTATGTCTGTGCGTGTGTTCCTGGCTACGGTGGGCGGAACTGCCAGTTCCTGCTTCCAGAGCATGCGGCCATCCGCGGCTCAGAAGTGCCCTGGATGGCTGTTGGTTCCGGTGTGGCCCTGGTGCTGCTCCTGCTAGCCGGGTGTGCTGTACTCGTTGGATTTTTCCGATCAAAGGTCCAGCGTGGCGGACAAATGGAGACCATCGTAGAGGGAGAGACAATAAATAACCTCACCAACAACTGCCACCGCAGTGACAGGGACCTGGCCGTCAGCGTGCTGCCGACGCCGGGCGTCAAAAATATTAACAAGAAGATGGACTTCTGCAGCAGTGATCCAGATGAAGGATCTTCACCGGGGAGAAGCAGCTACAAGAGCCGCCAACCACCCGCAGACTACAACCTCGTACATGAGGTCAACTACGAGCAGGCGGCGAAGGAGGCCATGCTTGAGCCAGCCTGTGAGGACAAGTGCCAATCCCTGGACTCTTTTGAGTTTGAGGAGAAGCGCAGCAAACGTTTAAAATGGTATAAGAACATTTTTGACAAAGTTCATGTGAAATTGCTGAAACGGTGAAAACGATGATGCTGACATGTGTTTTTTTTCTCTCTCTTTCTCTCCTGTTTCTCCTGAAGCGATGCATCAGAAAAGAAAGCCCCAGAAATGTCTGCATGTGCGGACACCAAGTACAAATCTGTGTTTGTGATGTCAGAGGAGAAGGACGAATGTATAATTGCAACTGAGGTGAGTCTTCTTCTGTCTTGTCGTAAAAACGTCTTTCTCTGTGTGTGTTTTTCTTTTTCTGACCCGTTTGTCTTTTTCTGTGCTTTTCTCCAGGTGTAACGAGCCATTGATGGGCTGCCCGTTGCTCATTTGCTCTATGGGAGAGTTTTTAAACTCCTTCAGATGCTGCTCTAACCCTAGGGGGAGGTGTCCCACCTTGAGACTGCTGCTGATACTGAGACGTTTAACTGATATTCAGAGTGAGCTGGTTCTCTACTGGAAACTAAGTGCAGGAAGCAGCGGCCTGTGGGATAAGAACTGGCCGGGGCTGAAAAAGAATTGAAGAGTTTACGGGTTAAAGTAAACTGCCACTTAGCTTTCTGTCGTGCTTTTTGTCGGGGGAGTGGGGGTCAATTAAAAAAAAAATATGAATGGACGTGTGGTCATGTGACGGAAACATGTGACACTATGATTATTTGCCTTTGCAACATTTGCACCCAGGCCTTTTCTCTAACCCACACGCCGTTGCCGAGCGCAGGAACTGCATCAAATGGTGGATGTTTGGCCATAGTGGCCTGTTCTTCATGAGGCTGTTTCACATGGGCTGTGCACCCATCACCACACCTGTGAAGACTCTATGTATTCTCGATCACTGTGTAAACTGAAGTGCGTTTTTTTCCCCCCACCCCCACAAAGCCCTCCAAACCATTTATGACATAGTATTGTTCTTCTTTTTTTTTTGTTTCTATTTTGGGACATCAAATATTTTGTCTTAATAAAAAAAAAAAGAAAGAGTCGCTTTTTGATACAAATTGTCATTTTGTAAAATACAGAAAGAAAGAAAAAGAAAGAAAAAAGTTTTAAGATTATGATTTAATTTAAGTTAATTTAAGGATTTTTGTGTTATTTTTATTTTGTATTATTGTATATTTGTGATGTTTGTTATGATTATTTAAGTTACTTTTTTAATGATGTTATTTGCAAAGGCACTTCAGGTCAATGGGACTTTTTTGTTTTGTTTTTGTTTTTTTTTTATAAAGAAAATGTTATTTAAGAGGGATTGTACTGTACAAATTGCTATGTTACTGTCTCCTTTACCATTTTTGAATGAAGGAATTAGCCAAGACTATTTTTCCAAATAAATATTGCTAAACATGAAATGTTGATAGCGTCCAACTTTTGTTTTGTCCATCTGCATGTGCTGTGAATGACAAAAAAAAAAACTTCTGTAAGGATCTGTGAGCAAAGTTAATCAGTAACATCTGTTGTCTTCCCCTGGCGACCACATAGTGGGCTTTTCTATGCCAACACTGTTGGCTACTGCCAGAAGTTGAAAGTGTCTCCCTGGAGACAGGAGAGGGGGCCTATTCATAAAAACAATGTCCCTACGCTAGATTTACCACTCCTGTTTCTCCCTCTAAAGAGCGAGTCAGGTAATTCATGGCTCTAAAATTCAGATCAGTGTCGAGTAACGCCTACTGGACATCCAGTGCTTTTCTACACTTCCTGTTTCCACCACAAATGTCTTTTGAGGCTTCTCCACCACCAATAAACCACAGCAACAGAAGAGTTTTCTTTTGTGAAACAATGCAGAAATTGTATATATGTATACATATATCTATAAAAACCTTCTATAAACTTTTCTGAATGAACATTTGACTGTTGCTCACACCCCTTTTTTTCCTTCTTAATTGCCTCACAAAGACGCTGATTGTGATTTAGACACAAACAACTGTAAATCATCAGCGCAGCAGAGCCGGCCTCTGCTGGGGTTTATAACCCCGTGGCATTATGGCAACAGACTTCAGCAGACAATGATGGAATTGACAATGGCGCACACAAAGGGCCACCCTTGGGAGAGGCTGCGTGTCCCTCGGCATGCTGGGAGAAAGAGAGTAACAGGAACAGATGTTGTTGAGCAACAGATGCCTTCTGGCCAGAGTTCAGCCGCGAGCAGCTCGACCTTCAAAGGCTCAACAGAAAAAAAAAAAAGATAAAAGATTATAAAGTACAGCTTTTATATTTACGTCTTCCTGATGAATTTGAGAAACGGCAGAGATAAGAGAATGTGGACTCTTGTGTTGAGTGATGGGTACAGACAAAGACGCTACAGTGAGCGAGAGAGTGAGAGAGAGAGAGGGAGAGCGTTCAATCATTGTGAGGAACGAAAGAAAGTTTAAAATAAATGACTAAATACGACAGCACATTTTTAATAACGTGGCAGCCACAGCTGCACCTCATTTATTTTCAACTGAGAAAAGTGTCTTGTTTTGAAAATCAGATTCAGTTTCCTGTTTAAGAATAACATGCATTCATTTCTTTGAAATTTGTTGATTATTTTATTTTTATGGAAGAGCATTAGAGCCAAAGTTATTATTTTTCTTTCTTTTTTAAATATGGTCCCAATACTTTTTTAATGTGTATTTTTGTTAACAATAACACTCTGTATTGGATTATATTCATTATATTTGACATACTTTGGTTTTAATGCTTCTCAGGACTGGGTTTCAGTGATTCTTATGTTCTACTATTATTGTTTTTAAACTTCTTTACTCTCCTGAGTCATACTTTAAAAAAAAAATTGATGACAGGAGGAACTGATGAGCTTTAAAAACAAACGTGTTCAATAACTGTGCTGTAACTATATGTAACATATTTCTAAACTGGATTTGAACAGTCTCTGCAGAAACTATCACCATGATGCACCATGATGATCAGTTACTTCAGCATGTATGTAACTGTGGTCCCGATCAAATCAACTGCATAAATAAATGAACTACTGACACACGTAAACATCAATAAACACGTCGAGCAGTTGTCCTGGAGCCATAGAAGCCTTTTATTTGGAGAAAGAATTCTTTGAAATCACTCATTTTTTAAAATTCAGTTAATTCATTGAGTACAACATCTAAGTTCTCAGAAAAAAGTTAAAATCATGCCTTTAGTCTTTAGTGTACATAAAAGATGCAGGTTTTTTTTTTTTTAGTTTTCTTTTTTACGATGACGTTATTCTTTTCTTTCTTTTTTTTGATTATAAAATGACTGCTTTCTTCTTCTGACATATTTAACATCTGTTAAAGAAATATTAATGTAGAAAAAACAATCACCAGCTTCCCTCCCAGTAAAACAACAGACAGGAAACAAAAACAAACAAACAAACAAACAAAAAAAAAGGCATAACACAGTACATTACAATGCGCTGACATGGCTTCATAGCACACATATTACAGTACTGTACAAGGGTCCGCCTCAGACAAAATGCACCAAAACCACTTCCACTGCTGAGGGTAGATCAAACCTCAGAAACAGTTCAATACTGCTTATTTACCAAACCCAGGCCACAGCATGGTGTTGGCAACTGGCAAATGAGGTAAATATTTCCACAAAAAGCACCAAAGGTTTGGCGATAAAAATGTATATATAGCTTATAACTGACAATGAGGTCAGTGAGTCGTCCACAACACCGGAGAAACAAACTGCAGTTTAGTTTGTAACGTTCAGAGGCCGACAAACCCAAGCTGCAAAGCCCGCTCTGTGTAAATAAGCAGTTTCACCACATTTTAAATGGGACATTTAATGTCAAGATTTAAAGTGAAGTCCAGAACAAAATGATTTGAATCTATGTCTTTGCTGGACTCACTCATTTAAATGAAAACTAATGTTCATTACAGTGATTTTCTTATCTTTTTTTTTTTTTAAATCTTGTTTAGGGAGCTGTTCACATGAAATCATCATCAACTGACCTTTGGATAAACCCCGCCCTCTACATGCACGCAGACGATCGAATCGTTAGATTTGATAATAAATAAGCATTAAGACATCATTGTTGCTTCAACTGCAGGCTCGGTAGAAAAAATAAAAACCCACTCTGGACCGTCACATGTTGTATTGCTTGTGTTGTTAGTGTGAAGCTAAAATTTCTGCTCGACAACAAAAACGCAAGCAAATAGCTTAGCTTCTTCCCACGCTAACGAGGTATAGCTTGTCCACGTTGACAAAAACTGGACGTAAAAATCTGGTTGTGGACTCAGAAACAGGTGTGTGCTAAAACGTTAAAAAAGCTCATTAACTCAAACATTCTGTCAAAATTGGAGTTGACCATACTTAGCTAATTGCAAGCTAGCAAAATGAAATGCTAAAACAGGTAGTTCTGATTAAAACTGGTGGCTAAGACTAATACATATTATTATTTTCTCAGTTTGGTCTACAAACTAAAACGATTCAGTTTGTAATGATTTCTTTGTTATTTGGTGTAAAGAAACCAAAGAAATGTTTACATTTAATAGGCTGGTGATTACTTTAGTAACATTAGGGAAGATTTATTGGCAGAGGTTGAACATATTATTACTAAGTATAGCTTTAAGCATGTGAGTCTTAAAATCAGTCTTTTAAATGTACATCAGGTAAGAGCTTTGCTTTACTTTTACGGCCTCAATCCTGTTTCTACATCAGAGCAAATGGACAAACAAAGGAGAAAGGCATCCTTTCACCTTTCCTGTCGCACAGGTGAGTGCAGTTCTCTCTTTGTTGCCCCTGCAGTCTCACCACTAGATGTCACTACTTTCTACACACTTTTTTCGGGGAGGTTTCCTGTGGTTGTAGACATTTTCTTAAGCAAAGTGTTTTTTCACGAAAAAAGAAAAAAAAAATTGACCCGTTTCCGTGTGGGCGTGGCCCAAACCTTAGTGTCAGAGTGCAAATTATCAAGCTGATAGCTGCGATTGACTCGTCTGTGTTTGAGGGCGGGGTTTAGCCATTGGCCAATCAAAAGGCTCTTTCAAAGTAAACATCAATATCTTAAAATGCTTTGACTGACAAACATTAAGGAAAATGAGCAAAAAGCAGGGACACACATAGTCTTTTAAAGATCACCTTTCAGGTGTGTAAGGAAAAAAAACCCAAAAAAATCTTAGGCCAAATACTTTAGATACTTTAGGGGACAACAACATCTAGGTCTAAGTAACATGATGTGCAAACTTAATTGTGCATAGAGATCAAATTGTAATAAATATTAAAGTGATAATTGTCATTATCACGAGTTTGACTTTGTCAAAACTTCTAGGGGTGATTGTACATTTTCATGATTAATTTAGATTTACTAAAATATTCAAAATATTTTTTTTGTTGTTTTTTTATACAATGCTGCAAGAAAAGCTTTCTTTTTTTTCTTTCTTTTTTTAAAAAGCAACAAACATTTACCCATTACTTATTAACCAGAGCCCTGAAAAGAAAAAAACAACCACTCAATAAAAATCCTGATAAAAATCACTGATTTGTCTTAAGTTTTTCATTTCCTGTGAATGGCTCTTTCACTTTAAAAGTTTCTCTTGTTCAATGTTCTGCCTCATTTCTGCGTCAAAGAATCACATGAGCAACAAATAACAAAACGGAGCATTATAGTGATGTACAGGAATTTTACATAGAAGTACTTTAGTAAGCTTTCAAAAAGGTAAATGGATTTATCATAGCTTTTAGTTTTCACTGTTTCTTCGTCTGATGTAGCTTAAAAAGATGTGAAGCATGATGCCTGTCTTTGGACCACCGAGGTAATTGTAGGTGTGCGTGTGTGTAAAACTTGCTGAAATGTTTCCCAAATATTTTAAATGAGAATATAGTGTTCCTCCGAGCCGTCGGTGGCTCGTCCTGGTTCGAGGTATCCGATGTTGGGGCCGACCGGTGGCGCCTGTGGAAAATGTTACAAAGCTGTCTGATGGATGATGGTGAATTTCATTCACACTGTTGTGCGTCATACCGCCGCCGCCGCCGCCGCCGTTCCCTCCTCCTCCTCCTCCTCCTCCTCCCTGCTGTAGCCCTACTCTGCTCGGACTACTTTCCTTCTTCATCTAATCATTCATTAACGCCCATCTTTGTCACCCTCCTGAATAACTCCAGGCTTCGTTTACATTGAATTCAGTTAATTCATGAAGAGTTTTTTTTTTGTTTTTTTTCCCAATTCAATTTTCAACCACCTGAACACAACTCTGAACATCGGTATTGATTTTACACTTGGTTTTCACGAAAAAGCGCTATAGAAATTTAAGTTATTATTTTTGGTAGCTCAGTGTGTCTATCTGTGTGTGCTTCTGCACACAACCTTCTGATCTGGAGTCAGAAGCTCTAATGTTGCACCACAGAGTCTGTTACACATATAGGCCGACAGAGGCTTGTTGCATAAACGGGGTGAAGTCTGCCATCTCTGATTGCCTTGTTATTATTGTTATTATTAGTCACTTCATTTCAAACTGTGTTCAACAACCACAGAAAGACACTTTTGTGGTTATTTTAGGGGTCGTGCAGGAAAAAAGGACATGAAGAACTGAGAACGTTCAGGTTTTTCTGCTAAGCAAATAATTCACCTACCTAAATACAAGCAACATGGAAATGTGCTTTCCTCCCTAGATCCAACACTTGTGTCATACAGTTCCTTACACTTCTTGCTTAAATGTAACTCAGGCATTCTTCCTATTGACAGAGCAACAAGAACAAAGCAAGCCATTGAAAATAATGGATTTCAGGGTGCACTGGTGTAGCCGTCCCATTCTATCATATAAGAGCCATTAATCGACTCTTAGAAATATTTTAATACTTTGTTTCATAATGATTCCATGTATCTGTAGTCGTTTTCTGAAATAACTAAGTCATTTTATTTGATTCTACATGACCTGAGAGAGTTATATTTTTGAGTGCTGTAGCAAGTAGGAACCTTTAGAGGAACTCCCCCGGTTCTAAAGTAATCTGAGGTAATTTTTGCATTGCTGAGTGAAACTCCAAAGACACCTGGAAACGACCCATGAGACAAAGCTTTATGTGGCATCATTTTTGGATTTTGGTAAATCGCCACCTGGCTTCATATTAATGCAGTGTTCTCAGACTAATGCCTGATTTATACTCTGTATACTATCACTTTACAGTCTGATTTATAATCTGTCAGAAATTACAACAATGTTAATACATTTTGTCGAGTGTCGTTCATCAAGTGTCAAGGCATAAAAATCCTGGGCACTTCAAAGTGGCCATTATAATAAAGGTACAATTAACATGAACTCAACATGAATTAAACGAATCCAATGGTGAATCCAAGCCTTCCTCACAAAGTCACTTTTCCCCCTTATTTCCATAATTTGCATGTCTATATAATCCAAATTCCCACCCAGCAACCTCAACCAAAAGCTACGAACCCGCCACCCCCCCACCCACGTGTCCCGTCCCTCCATCCCAAACCTGCTCGGTCTTCCTAACCTCTTTGGTGACTCTTTTGGCGCAATTTCACCGGCTCTACTCACCTAGCCTCGCCACACCACGGCACGGTTTAAGTAGCATTTCCACTAGCATAGTACCTGGTACCAGGTACTATTTTTAGTATCTGCTCAGGCGAGGTTCCAAAAGCGTGCCGAGTAGGTACTATGCAATGATTGGTCCAACTGCCGGCCACTGACTGGCGAGAGTGCCGTCACAGGAAGAGACGTCTCACACACAAATCAAGCCGAACAGCGCCGAACTGTAGATCAGTTAAAACTACTTAACAATCCTAAAAACGTGTGTTAATCTCCAACAACTACAGGAGTATGGTGTAAAGTCAATAGTCACTTGTGTGTGTGTGTGTGTCGCGTATAAAACAAAGTCACCACAGTTTAACTCAGCCCACGTTAAGTAGGTACTTTTTTGTCGAGGAGAAGCAACCTAAACCAGCCTTGTCGTGTCGAGGTGAGGCGAGTAGAGCCGGTGGAAATACGCCATTTGTCTTTGTAACAGGGTTCCTACATTTTCTCCATTTTAGAATTCAAAACTGCTTCTCACCGAAAGATGATTTTTAAAAATGGCTGTTCAATGCGAGGTGCGTGATTGTTGCTCTGCAGCTTACAAATAATCATCAGCAACAAATGTCACCACACAGGAAATGACCATTGGCTTACAACTATTTAAAACTGGTTATCTAAAACTCACACATGTTTTCACCCGCAAAAGTTTTAAAGAATTTTTGTGCAATTCAAAGATTTACATCATTTTCAAATTTCCAAAGGCTGTCCAGCCTTGTGTAGGAACCCTGACTCAAGTGGTGTTAAGATAAAATAATGGGAGATTCTGTAAGTGCTGTTCCCACCAGAACATAAGATCAACAAGGCTGTTAGGACCAAGTAAGGAATGGGCTCACTAACCTCACCATGTCCCCCAGATCTCCCCTCTACTCTAAGTGGAGGAAGCTCCATGGCTGGACATGTTGGTCATGCTGCCGACCATGCCGGCCGCGGCAGCCATACCTGAGGGCCCTCCAAGAGCCGGAGGGCTGTGCTTGGTAGGTGAGGTCATGTCGGCTCCACGGCCCTGGCCTTGGCCCTGGCCCTGGGGGTTGTGGTGGGCGTGCTGCAGGGCGTGGCGCTCCAGCAAGGTGCGGTGCGTGAAGGCCCGGTGGCACACGTTGCACTGGAAGGTGCGCTCAGCACGGTGGGTGCGCATGTGCACATTGAGCGAACTTTTCTGGGTGAAGCGCTTGCCACACATGGAGCACTGGAAGGCCCTGACGCCGGTATGTACCACCATGTGCTTGAGGAGGTAGTCGCGCAGGGAGAAGGAGCGCCAGCAGATGGAGCACTGATGAGGTTTCTGACCTGAAAGGGTCAGAAACACACGCACACACTCTTGGTTATGGTGATATGAGCATTTATGATTGGCTCTATATACATGGATACACTCTGGTATTACATTAAATAATAAAAAACAAAAAAAAAACCTAGAGCTCTTATGGTGGATTCACAATCACAATTTCAATTTCTCACACAACTGTGCTGTGTTGTTGTTGATGAATGAGAAGTGTTTATTGAAGAACGTTTTTGGGGATTTGGCGGAAACTTCACTTCCAGTGTAACTGGAACTCAGCATGAGGACACACTCACACTTCCTCTTCTCTCCCAGCTCTCCACCACCTACCTCTGCATTCAGGCATCCTCAGCACCAAATTACAGAGTAGTATTAATTAGGGCTGTAAACTCCTAGTCGACTGGTTGATTTATTGGTCGAATTGGTCTGGCCCAATCAAAATTCAGATGTGGCGATTTTTTGCCATGTTAATTTCATACAGTCTATGGTTAATTTCATCAGGAGGAAAGTACCAACGGCTAATGGGGGTGTTTTCAGAGCACCCCTGTTTCACAGGTGACAGTGTGTCTACAGAGAACAACCCCCTTGTTTTACCTATTTTGGATTAACCCATTCCACTAGAGACAGATAGATTAAAGAACGTCCACGTTCTTCCACATCCGGTGATTTTATTTAATTTTGAGCTTTTAATTTTAGGCTACAGTCAGTCCTCCTCTAACATCCATGTCAAAGACATCTGCAGTGGGGCAGCATTTTACAAAAATAGATGGCGGGGGAAAAAAGTCGAATGCAAAGTTTGCAAGCAACAGTTTGCATATCACAGCTCGACTACAAACATAGCACATCATATAAAAACGGTAACTAACTCGTCTGCTCCGTCCGTTTTGAGTATATGAACATATCAGTATTGGCATATTTCAATGTTTTGGTCTAATAATCGCTGATTCAGCACACCCGCTCGCAACAAGGGCATAATCTCAATATGCAAAAAACTTGCTTTGCTTTCGGTGTGAACACATCATTTGGGCTCAGGTGGGCATGTTATTGTCTCTTTTTCATAATCTCTTTAACATTACACAACACCCAAGTCGAAACTCAAGTAGCTGACTATATACACAATATTATGAAGACACCTTTCATTGCTTGTGTGAATGAGTACTGATACAATGTAAATAAACAACAAATGTCGACAGTGTTGGAGACAGAGGTGTCTTACCAGAGTGGATAAACATGTGCTTGCTGTAGTTCTTCCTGGAACGTAAAGATTTGCCACAGTGCGTGCAGTCAAATGAGGTCTCAGATCCCTGGGAGGAAGGGGAGGGGCCTGCAGAGCAGGAGGAGGCGGATGGAGGCGGAACTGGAGTCATTGGTGCCTGGGGAGGAGCTGGCTGACTGGGCTCTGTCGGCATGCTGTCAATCCCACCCATTGGCCCGCCTACGTAGAACGGAGGTGGCTGGGATTGGCTCACCGGGTACTGGAACATGAGCTAGGGCGGTAAAAACAAAGAAAGAAATAATGTCAAAAACATAATTATCTGTGAGGGGATTCACAAAATATTGATAAGAATCTGAAACTGCTGCTAAGTCCCCATCGTGTCTTCAAGCTGTGGTTTGGAAAAACTCCCTGAAAGTGAAGGTTTTCTTTGCAGTTTCTGAGCACATTCCCTTCACAAGTGTTTTCAGGGAACTACGGTGGCCTTCGCTGAACAGAAAGGATGAAAACATGAATTTACAAGTCTCTCCACTCTTCCACTCTCTCTGCAGTGTCCTCCTCCTTTGTGGGTTTTTGCACCTGGTTTATGTGGCTGGACTGTTCTTTGTTTGTGTAGTAAAACTCAGCTTTAAAACACAAAATGAACGACCACTTGGGCCGCTATAAATATACACATAAGCACAAGATGGCAGCCTCCGCACAACTGTGCCCTAAGTACATATAACAGGGTTATTATTAAGGCCACCAAATTAATTTTTATTTCAAATATACATATACAATATATTGAAGGATGAAAGATAAAACACATTTCCTCAATCCTCCACTTCTTCCTAAATGGGACATTTACTCGTGTCTCCTTTTAATCTTGCAGTAGATTTCACACTTTCTCTGGCTGCAAGGAGTTTATATTCTGAGAGCAATTGAAATGAATAAACTGAAATTAAGTTTAATGTTCCATCTAGACATGAAAAGGTTTTGCTTGTAGAAATTACCTGCACCACAAACAAGATCACTTATGTGGTTACAAATTCTTGAACACGTTTTACCTTTCCCCTCATTGAGCAATACAGATATGTACAAATATCTTTTCTTTCCGTCCACTGAACTACTTCACAGTTTTCTGTCCACGTCAGTTTTCCTAGCTGCGCATAGGATCAAAGTTTTCTCCAAACTAATTGTCACAAAATGTTTCTTGTCAGCACAGGTCCTCAACTTAGAAAGATTTATGGGCGAGCACAGAGGAACAACTCCCCTTCAGGAGATGAATGTTGAAAAAAAAAAAGAGGCTCCAAACAGTGCACTGCACATACATGACTCTGCACAGTCAAGCTCAAGCACTCAAGAAAAGCAGCAATGAGCAGCAACACTTTGGCTTTAACTTTGGCAACTGTTGCTTGAAACTATTTATTATTGTAGAGCGAACAGTAGACATGATGAGAAATACCTATTCTGACAAGCTTTTAATTTATCGATTGTAAACACTTATTTCTTACTGAAGAACAGCCTCTGTATCTGCAGTCAGAGCACTAAAATCTGCATCTGTCAGGATCTTTAGAATAACTGTTGATTGTTGAGTCTCATCTGTCAAACACTAACTTTCTGGGATGGAGGCTATTTGTCCTGATCTTTTCCCGCAGATGAACGCAGACATTTCTTCACACATATTGACAAACTTCCTCCTTTAACCAACGCTATTTAGGAACATTTTAGTTTTTAGGGTTGCTCTGCAGCATAGGCTGCAAACATATAAACTTGGTCCAGAATATATATATTATATTATGCTCAGAGTTTATTACTTAATTGTGTGTCTTTCGATGGTGTGTCTCCATTACACAGTTCTAGCACTTTTTTGCTTTTCCTGTTACCTGGCGCTATTTTTGGTACCTGCTCTTTCGAGATTCCAAGTATCGTTGCCCTGATACTAAAATGTAACGTCGACAGACTGTCGGCCATGGTAGGAATAGTCATGAGCAGGACTTCCGACACAAGAATCAAAGCGAATAATGCCCAACTGTAGATCAGTTAAAAAGACTTACAATTTCAAGACCATTTCTGGTGCATTTAGCGACGGCACTGCCATATTTCAGTTCAGCGACTGTGTCAGACCGAGTCTGTGCTCCGGTCATGCAGGAAGTACTGAACATTTCTGTGAACAAATCTTTTTAATGAACTGATTCTAAAGACTCAGTACACTGAAAAGAACTCCTTTGCCCATCACTAGTTTGTGACACACAGACCAGGTCGTCATAGCACTGCCATGAAGTCTATATGACACATATAGACTTCGTGGCACTTGAGAACCCTCTAGCGGTACTGGGAACTTTCACAACAGTGAGTGAAAGTGACATCCGCAGAAGGCACTACAGACCAACGCCAAATATGTTGATATTTTATCTATATCGTGACATGACACGATATGGTCTTGCAATTTTGATATCATGATAAAGTATCTGTGATGAACTCTCCTGCTTTTAAAGGCTGTTGCAATGATAATCAACACATTTATTATATTGAATACATTTGTGAAATACACTACATATTTTAAATAGAATATATATAGATTAGAAAAACAACACAATTATATTTTAAAAAGTCACTTAATAACAATTATTTTATTTTAAGCTAATTATTTATGATAAAGCAAAAGTTGACCATATTTATAGGCATTCATTGTTTCCAACACAAGTATCCTTCATTTAACATTAAAAAGCCAAAGGAATAAAGCAGGTATTATATGAAATAAAAGGTAATAAATGTATTTTTGTATTAAGGTCATGTAATACAGATCATAAACAGTATTTTATTATAGAGTGTATTTGCAGTATATTGTTAAACATCCAGAGTCCAGAGAAACAACCTATGTAGCTTTGATAGATACATTGGGATATAGCCTGAAACTATTCAGATATTGTGACCATTTAGCAATATTTAATGATATCAAAAACAACTGTGGCAAGTTATTGTTCAGAGGGAGAAGAGGATCCAGCGCAACCCCAGCTTCAACACTGTAAACATTCCCATACATACATTCAATAACTCATTGTCACTGCCCTTGTTGTTTGTTTTAATTAAAAAAGAGACATGAAACCTTAATTGTGTTAGCAACAGTTGGAGAGAAACCATGAGAGACATCTATTACAAAATACCAATACCACAAATGATTGGCAGGTACATGTGACTATGGGCTTAGAGTGTCCTCCCAGTGAAAAGGAACAGAAGAAATCAGGTCAGACAGATAGAACATGTTTGTCTGCCTGCTGGACTTTTATGTTTGTAATACTTCCCCTGCCAATTTAGGTGGAAAGTTATTCATATAATTAAAATTAGAAAATAGTGTCTGAAAACACGTGAAAAAATTACAACAAAGAATTACGGAGTTAAAAATAAAATCAGTCTTATGTCATGTGTGTCTAAACAATGATGCAATAGAGCTATAGCTAACTCCTCATCCTCAAACAGTGGTTATCAGCGGTTCACATAGTAAATGCAACTGCCTTTGTTTTGTTAGCTAGATTAAGATGTATTTGTCCTGAAAATGTGTAGTACCTCTGTGTTTATGTTTAAGTCGTTAAGTCGTTAAACTGACACCTGAGTGGTGAAAAGGTTGCTCCTCGACATGTTTGATGAACAGGGAGTCAAGTAACATTGTTTACATTACATTATGTAAAGACAGTGACACTGACAGTGTGCAACAGAGATGTTCACGGACATTGGTCCGCATTTAAGGGAGTAGACCAGTATATGTGTGTGTGTGTGTATGTGTGTGTGAACACACCCCAAGGTTCTCAGAGAATGTTGCAGAATTGTATATGATTTGAAAAGTAATTTTCAAACACTGAAATGTGGTAAGATGCTAATACATTTTCCTGGAGAGGAAACTAAGTGCTGTTTTTAAGTCAATTAAATCAAACTCCATTCAGAACTCTTGACGTTTCCTTGTTGAATGTCTATGTTACAATCCATTGTAGCATCATCAAAATTATTTATTTCTGTTATTTTATGGTTTAATGTTTATATATATCAAAAGTTACAAAAAAAGTTTAAATTGTTGCATCATGTTGCATTGAAAGTAACCATGGCATATGATATAAGACTCTGACTACACCAACCTGGTTGTTGAGGGACTGTGTGGTTGGGGGTGGAGTCAGAGGCTTGTTGACCCTTCCTCTCGGGTTGAAGGTCATGGCGCGGGGAGGCTCACTCTGTGGCCAGAAACTCTCTGAAAACACGCTCTGCTCATCATAGAAATCCTGAAACACAAAATTCACATGTATGTCATGTTAAGTTTAGTATTTGTTTTGTGGCCTCACTTCAAGCAGGTCTCTTAAAGTCATAGTTCAAGTGTGTTTGTATAGCTGATAGAGTGCACCTCACACAGACACTCGCTCGCACTGAAAACATGACTGAAAAACTCATTTTGGCCACTTAACAAAAGGCAAACCTAATAAATACCTACACCACTTAAGTTTTACTATATATTTAGAACTGCCATTTTATCCCACCAGTAGACAGCCTGTATCAAGAGGAAACTAAATGCTGTAGACCACTCACTCTCCCACACCAAAGTCCATTGAGAAAATTGTTTTTCAGTTCCCACTGCTGCCCTGTTTTCCAAATGTGTGTCAGTTAAGTAAATCAAAAACAAAAACACCCACATGTGAACTTCATGATGGTGGATGCAGCAGTAGATCAACAAATCCTGCATGCCTTGATGTAAAATCATTAGTGAGATGAATTAGCAACCATATTGTTGCTTGTATCTGGAGGGTCACCAGTTCAAATATCAGGATGGGTCAAGGGCTGGAGTGCCCCTAGGCAAGGCACCCAAATTACCTATTGCTTGTGTGTGTGTGTGAGTAATAAGGATGGGTTAAATGCAGAGGTCAAATTCACTATCACTAACTGGAGTGTGTGCAAAAACAATTCATTATTCTAATTCTTAAGCTATAACATGATTAACCTGGTGTAGATTTTAGAAGGTGAGCCTTTTGTTAGTGTCCTCCTTTGTGTCTAAAACTGCTTCCCAGCTGAGGGGGAACACCAGGAGCGCACGCGGCACAATCAGTGATGACTACTGTACCTTACAGTACCCTATATAACCACACTTCAAAAGGAGCCCAACGATCACTTCAAGCTATAGCTATAGTTCTTTGGGTGACATATACGTATATACAGAGACCTTAATGGAGGATGTTGAACACGTACCTGCTCCATAGTTCAAAGTCCTGCTCTTCTCTCTGCTCTAAAACCTTCTGAGAAAACGCATCACATGTGCTCGCCTCCGCAAGAGTGTGCATACAGAAAAGGAGCCGAGTCTGAACTGCACATTCTTGCCGCATCTCCGTTCATGTGCAGATACGCACAGACCACATCCCTCATTATTTGCGTTTGCAACCTCCTCTTTACCCCGAGTGTACACACGCTGAAGTTGGAAAGATAAATTTGTGCGGTGCGGTCTGACCAGTTGAGCTGCATTACTGTCAGAGCAGCAGTTGATCTAAATTACAGTATGATATATAGAAGGGGAGGTAATTTAAGGAGACATACCAACATGGGTGGAGCTCCTCTAACATACAACCGAGGGAAATCCCAACGGCAGAAAATCTCAAGTGGCTGCTGGAGTTTCATTAAAATACATTACAATCACAATATGTATCGTATCAACAGATACATGCCAATAAACAAATGATGACGTCATATTCCCAGCTCTCTCTCTAGCGCTGTCATTGACTGTCTTGTGTTTGGAGATTGTTTGACAATGTTAACAACTGATGTCATTGAAAAGTAAGTAAAGTCAGTCTGGGGGTGAAAAAAGTGTTGAAACAAAAAAAACAAAACCTATTTTTACTCAAATAAATAAAACAGACCAATGATTGTTCCACACACTGTTGGCTGCACTGAACATCCACAGCTCATTCCTGTCTGTGACTCTGTTTATGTGCTCTGTGTGTGCACTGTGCTACACTCACACTGCACTTCTCTGTGTGTGTGTGTGTGTGTCTCCGCCCGCAGTAAATACAGTTAGATGGATCTCACTTGTGCGGCAGAATTGTGCATTTCCTTGTCGTAACGTATATCTGTTTATGACAGAAAGTCGGTGGGTTTGTCGCAATTCGCATGGTGTGTGAGGGACAGCATGTGTATGGGGGGAGGGGCGGACTGTGAGCTGACAGCTCGGAGAAAGAGTGTGAGAGAGAGGGAGCGCGCAGAGCAAGGTTCAGAGATGCTTTTTTGTAACAAAACAAAAGTTGACATGTTCTAAAAAGAGAGAAAACATCGTACACCCTGCGATGTGACAATCGCACATGCGCACATAGCTTAAACGACATCGTGCAGCCCAAACCGACTGAAACTAAACTGTAAAATACTAATTAAACAGCAAAAACAGCAACAATGTCCCCTATCCTGTATCTGCATTGCAGGGCTGCAACAATAACACGTTGATCTTGTTTCAATTTCAGTTGAACATTTGTGAACAGACTAACCAAGAACAAAAGCACACTTCTGGATGTTGATGAATGTGGGAAACATTCCCCTTTTTAAAATGGCCTCAATTTCTCTTCAACTATAAACACTAGTGTCTAAGTCACTAGTGTGTGATCAGTAAATGTTTAAATTGTCTGTGCCGAGACAAACGAGTAAGTAATGTGAAGATGTTACACATACACCACGTCATGTGAACTTAGTGCAGCAGACAGAGGAAACATTTTAAATTGGATTATTTGTTCGTGCTGAGTGAACTGATGATCACATGCTTTTCTTTTGCGTGAAGGACACAACGTCCCAAACTGAGCAGATAATTTCGTTCCCAAATCACAAATGGCTGTGCAGCAGTTTGGTGGAGAAAAACTGACAGTTGAAAAAAGCTGAATCCTTTTGACTGTGTGGCAGATGTTCCCTGTGTAGTCTGCAGCAGGCTGCGGCATAAATCTGCTCCACCACCTTTTCCCTTCCACTTACTTCAGGACTTCAGTGATGGAAATGCTGAGCATAAATTAAGCATGATGACGGGGATTCTTAAAGTTTCCTTTACCAACATATGACCATAAAATGAAGGCCTTACACTCAGAATATGGAAGATGTTTCTAAACGACTGTTCAATGAAAGTGCTAGATATAAAAAAGCTTCACAACGGCTGTCTAATTTACATTCTCATTGGCTCTCATGGCAAAAGCTCTCCTCAGAGATAAACCCACCTGGCCAAAGCCTGCCATGGATTCCTGGGAGCCCTGCTGCTCACCATCTCTTCTCCCTTCCTCCAGGGCATAAACGGTCCCATCTGCGTCCTGAACCCCTTCATCTTTTACCACCACGCCCTCTCCTCCCAGCACCTGAACAAGGAGAGAAAAAAAGGTGCAATTTCAGTTCTGAGTGGTAAAAGAAATTAGGTTTGCAGCAGCAGTAAAACGCAGCACACTGACTCAGCTGCAGCACCTTCAAACAGCCACTAATAAGTTTTAATGACGTACAGTAAATATGCAGAAGTCCATAGAATATCAACAATTAAAATTGAGACCAGAGCTTCTCTTCGGCTCTGCAAAGTGCAGAAACATCTCAGCAATATACGCCAGTGCAGTGTGAGAAGAGGGAAAAGCAGAAAAAGAAAGAAAAAGCAAACCGTTGCAGCTCTGCTTGCCTGAAAGCTGTAACCATGGCAACCCTTCCCCTTATCCCCCTACCTGGAGTCTTAGAGGCTGCCTCTGCTTGCGGCTGTGGCTCACCCCCCTGTCTCTGTCTCCGTCTCTCCCTCGCTCTCTCCCGTCCAGGTCCTCCTCCTCGCTGTAGCGCTCCATCGCTACCAGGTCGTCAGAGAGGTCAGTTGTGTTGCCGCGCAGGCTGTCCCTGCCAATGCTGTCCACACTGGCCACGCCGGAGCTGCAGCCTGCCGACAGATTCCCTGTGCTACTAGTGTTGGCTCCATTGGCCGTCTGTGCCAACAGGTCTCGGAGCTTGTACCTGACGTCCTGAGTGCAGCTGGAGCTCTGCTTCATGAGGACTGCTCCAGCCCCGGAGCCCATCCCGTCACCACACATGGCGCCAGGGCCCATGTCACCCAGCGCCATCAGACTCACGGTGTTGGCCTGCTCCATCGGGCCTGGGCCCCCCTCGCTGACACTGGCACCCCCCAGACCCCCGCCCATGTTGCTAGCACCGCATTCAGCCATGAAGTTAGAGAAGTTTGCATAGCCCCCACTTGCTCCACCAACAGAACAGCTTGCGCTGCCACTGCTCTCTCTCCCTTTACCCCCACCACGCTCCTCTTGTTTGGGCAGAACTCCTCCGAGCATTCCTCCTCCTGCTGCAGCGGCCGCTGCTGCTGCGGCCGCTGCCCCTGCTGCCGCCTTCCTCTGAGAGATGATCTGGGTGCACTCGTCGATGACCGTCTTGATCTGGAGGATGCTTGCGGCAGTGAGGATGCAGAGGGCCTGGGACTGCAGCACCACCAGAGAGCCGCTGTACATGAAATCCACCAGCTGCTTCACTGTTTCTGCGGGCACCAGCGGTGGCACCGAGATTTCGGAGTGGCCCAGCAGCAGCTTGTCCTGGAAGAAGGGGCTGCCAGCTGCCAAAACGCAAGCATGGGCGCGCAGTGAGGCGTCATGTATCCGCACAGTCACGTCGCAGAAGAGGCCCTCACGCCGCTGCGTGCGCAGGGCTTCCAGCACCGACTGGCTGGAGTTGTGGAGGTGGATGTAGTGCACGGTTTCTGTGCCAGGTGCCATGGCGGGAGGGGGTGAGTCGCCAGTGATTGAGTGGGAGGAGGGGTGGGGGAGGGGGGGCAGGTGCCTGGGGTTTTGCGTCAGCTTGAGGGATAAGGAGGACAGGGAGGGGAACGGGTACAGTGCATGGGCCACGGTGGGGCCGTGTCCCTTCAAACAGCCATGAGTCTGATGGAAGCGGTCAAACTGCGGCTGCACTGTGGTGAGGAGCTGCCTGTGCTGTCCTGAGAGGGTGGGATGTTGACGGCCCGTCTCCACCAGCAGCTCCTACTCTGTTCAAATCTGTTGAATGAACATGAGAAGATGAGACTGAATATGCAACCAGCAACTGAGTTTTTGATGCTGAAACTAGGGGTGGGCGATATTGGCAAAAAATATTCAGCAGATATGCTTTAAAAATGTGATTTTAATTGTCTAAGTTATAATTCATTAATTGTTGCTTACAAATTGTATCAATGGACACAAAAAAGGAAACAACAATTTATTGTCTTTAAACCTAGGGAATCAAGTAAATATTCAGACAAAAAAAAACAAAGTACTCTATGCATGTTCTGCATAACATTGCACACAGACTTCATCTTATTAAACAAATTAAATTAAAGATTAACTTCAAGTTCTGTCCAGGATTCACACAAAAACAAAAAAGTAAAGCTTCCCCAGTGTGCCCCAGATTATCTAACTGAAAAAAATTAGCTTTAAACAGATGTCATTAATAGAAACAAAATCCCCAGTCAAATAGAAACGAATGCTATTACTATACCGTATAGACTTAGTAGGACTGTCAGTTTTTTTTCAAAAACTAAGTTCGAACTAAATTATAATGAACCTTAATTTGTTCAATTCTTTCAAACCCCCACCCCATCAAGTGCACGCCACCCCCCTACCACCACTCAAATGTAATAATGTTACATCCAGTAGCCGTTTGTCAATGCAAACAGCTTAATTTCTGAAGTCTGTCAACATGATTGTGAGTGTAGCTCGCTTTCATTTACATTATTACCTGCTGATGAGAATTCAGCGAAATGTTAACGTGTGTGAAGAAAAGTTTACATACGCATGTCTTCGGCTCGAGAAACGTCATTTACATACTTGACATCATTACAACACAGACGACAAAACTATCGCAAATGATACACATCACACACCTTTATCTGAAACAATTAGACTACCAATTGGATTGAAAACAAATTTGCAATAAGGATTGTCCTTTTGATCTTCAGTATAAGTGGCAGTCCAAAAGCAAGGCATCCAAAGCACTCTTACAGACTTACTCCAATGGCCTCTCACTGCATTGTATCCAGTGCCCCCCCCGTCTTTCCCATTTTGTGTATTTTATAGGGCAAAATAAATCAAATCAGACACCATGCCACTTATACCTCTTTGACTTTCTCTAAAGCTCAATCATTATTATGAATTTTGAAAAGTCTATGGGGCGAAAGTGGCTCCACTAGTCCTTGGGACACATTTGGACACTTAACCGCACGTTGCTACCGACGGCTGTATGAGTGGGTATATTACACATGTATATTAAAGGGTACATAAGCACACTTAGAATCGCTGTTGAGCACCCAATTTCCACTGGCACTTTTGCGACGGATAATTTTAATATTCCAAAAATATTGAAATGTCCAACTTTTCCACAAATTTAAAGTATACTTTGAGTGTTTGATTAAAGATTAAGAAAAAAAAAACCCGACGTGTGGGTCGTTCAAGTTGACTGCACATGCTCAATATATTGGGATGGAATAGAGTCAGGTTTGCACATGTGGAATGCAAGACAGAGTATGTAACTCTCTGTGGACAAGGAACTTAAAGCCCATGGCCAAGAGGAAAGGATATAGGCACATAACTATAAGGTCACTGGTTCAATCCTGGGACTGGCCAATCCCCATTGCTTCCCAGGCACAGATAAGTGCTGCCCACTGCTCCTGTGCCCAGGCTTGTGTGTGTTCATTACTGGTGTGTAATAAGGATGGGTTAACTGCAGGGGACAAACTCACTATCACTGATTGGTGTGTGTGTGTGTGTGTGTGTGTGCAAAAAATTACTAATTCTAAAAAGTATCGGAAAATCTATCATTCTGCAATGATGACTTTTCCATCCAGGATTACGATAGGATACGATATGTAGGGATGTCACGGTAAACCAGAGCAAAGGTCCAGACGGTGAAGGTTACCATATTAGTCTTAAATACCATGGTAACTGCGGTCCATGACCAAGGTGTGGAAAATTCGCAAGATAAACACTGCACACTGTGCCTGCAGTATCGTGCTGTGCATTTGTTATGAAGTGAAGAAAACATGGCGGAGGGAGGATGTGAGAGCAGCTGTCCTAGAGACATTTTTCCACCTTCTAAGAGGACAAAATCTGATCACATGACCTAAATGTGGCTATTTCCTTCATCATTGCCAAGGATATAATGTCATTCCAAATAGTGGAGAGGCCTGGCTGAAGACTGCTGTGCCTCATTACAATGTTTAATCAAGGATTTTCTTTTCCAAAACAGAAATCACCAAACTCTACAATCAGGTTAAAGCTAGTGTATGAAAACGTTTAACTGTACTGTTATTGGTGGAACATGTTTATAATTAATCTTGTTTCTATTTAAACATTTGAGTTACTTAGTAGAAATCAATGCAGTTTCTCCAGCTCAGAGGACGGCTCTTTTTGATGAAAACATAAATGTTGTAGCGTGTTGTCTACATCACTATGATTCCAAAAAATATTTGGCATGTGTTTCAACAATGTTTCTTTCAAATGTTATTGATCTGGGAAGTTTGAATCTGTGAATATCTTTCTAAATTGACTTTAGTGTCACAGTTTCAAGCGAGGGTGCCCTCCATTTGCTTACCCTGCAGTCCAAGTGATTGATGGGAATGATACTAAACCCACAAATTAGTATTTTGGGCCCACACATTAATATTTTGTGTGCATGCTATCCTTATTTCATGGCCACTAATTAATATTTTGTGGGCAGTTTTCTCCCCATGTCATGTCTGGGTCTCAAAAAAATAAAAAATTGTTCAAATACTGCATAGGTTTTATGCTGAGGAGGTGGAAAAGTTGGCAAACATTTAAAAGGTGAATGTGGATAAGTGCAATGGAGAAATGGTTCAGAAATCACATGACTGAAATGTCTCTCCAGCTTAAGGCATTTCACTGCAGTGGAAAAACAACAGCACAGGAAGCGAATATGCCTCTGTAACAGCTGCTACTGCCGCACTTCATTTACATGATCAAGTTGTTCTTTCTTATGCATTTCCTGTGGTGAACCCAACTTAAAATGTTTAGCCACCTCCTGCTTATCTCAGTTTAACAGCAGTGGATTTCATCAAACAACTGCTCAGTATCCAACAATTAATTCCAGAAAATGTGTTTAGAATTTGGAACACATTTGAATTAAAACCAAATTACAGCTATTATTGGACTGCTGGTCTGGTGACATCTTGACAGTGATGACATGGTGATGAACACTTGAATCGAGAAGCAATCCATTAATTGGATAATTGAGACATTCGTGATAATACCACAGAACAATTAGTCGCAGTCCAGGTTTTCAAACGTTGAACACGGGTGACATCACAGAACTGCTGCTCTGGCATCTCTGACATCACATAGCTGGCTACAGGTCGCCTGCTAATAACATCCGAAAAGTCGCGTGCATCACCTATATCACACCTGTTTTGGGGCAAATGACAGCACGTGCCGTGCGCGAGCCCATGCAGCCCCTCCTCGGGCTCAGTATAGGTATGTTGTGCGCGCTGTGCATCCGCAACAACACACATTTAGCTGTTAGCTGTGCGACACAGACAAACAAAGAGTGAAGCGGCGGACGCTGAAACACTCGAAAGGAGCGAAAATGTAGCAGCCCGTTCCAGTTACACAGGTAACTGATCAGCCAGTGCTAACAGCGACGGGCTAACGCTAGCTCGCCTTAGCTGTTGACATTAGCGCCACGGATATGTGCAAAAAATACACCGACTTTTTCATGAAATGTGAGTTTTATCATCACAAGGGATACTAGTGAAACATTAAAAATGTCAAACAGCCACTGGCAAAATGTTTAGCATAACACAAAAGCTCACCTACACGCTCCTGTAAGCTGCTAACCTAGCTAAAGTACTAGCTAGTGCAAACTGCCATACACACACAGCTAGTAGATCGTGCATGCTAGCTAACGAGACTACCACCCCTTTTCTGTGCGGAGCTCGTTGACATTAATTCTTGGTTTTCTGGGGGGAAAGTGGTAGGACTATGCGTTAGTTAAATTGTGAATAGTGACGTACCTGCTCGCGTGCGATGACAGTCCGGCGCTTGTTTGTTTCAGGCAGATGGATGCAGCAGGAAGCCCTCGGTACAACGAACCAAACCTGGTGAGAGCTGGAGACAAACACACGCACACACATGCACACACGCCGAGAGAGAGGGATATGTGGAGGCTGCTACCTAACGTCTGCTAAACTGGTGTTAGTGCCTGCAGTACTTTTCTCACATTAAGGATGTCATACTAAGAAAAAGTTGGACAGATAGCAGTGTCTTCATTCAAATACAAACATAAACCTGACCAGAGGTAGACTAATGAATCGGTCAGCGTATTATAGGTGTGTTTGTTATGAATGTTGCTACTGGCACCAAAACTAAATCAAACTTTATTAAAAACGTTATTCAACGAAATGTAGTTTTTTTTTGTACACATGTAAAGGTCCAGTGTGTTATTTTACTGTCCATTACTATACTTATACAAGTGTATATCTTAAAAGAAATAAACATAATGTATAATTGTGGTCTTAAAGCTGCAGTGCATACATCTTAAATACAAATTAAATTACATTCAAATCATTGTAAAACGAGAACTTGCAGCACACACCTTTGTATTACAAACTGTCACCTACATATTTACAATTTGAACCACTCCATCCAATCTGTGTAGAACTTTAACTGATTATGGCTATTACCATTTTACATAAATATGACAAAATTAATCTAATCTGTTGAGATGTAGCTGAGATGTACACATCTGAACAACAAATCTGTAATCTGGATGAAACTCAAATCTGCCCCACACTAGAAGATAAGTGGCCAGATTTCAGTCCTGATCTGGCCCTTCCAAAAATCGGGGCTGCCTTCTGATTTTAGGCTGATTTGAATAGATTATCTGGCCAAATTATCCTGTAGTGTGAGGGCTTAACAGACGCGATTTTACTGTCATCAGATGCATCAGAGTCTTCCCGATTTCAAATCTTAAATATTCAACATGTTTGATATTTTACGACTGAACAGCGATAGGGGCACGAGCAGAACCCTGCATTACCAATGAGAGAGAGTTGACCGGGAAATTAATGTTGCGTACATTCATTAAGAATTGTGTCCTCTCAGCACAACGACTTCACCAACAGTCCGCCTTCATGTCTGTTTATATTCTGAAATCACATTAAAACATGTAAGTTTCTGTGATATCCCAAATCCCTGGAATCTACTCCCTGAAATGGTTTGTTTAAATGCAAAGTGTGTGGTCCTGCACCTTGACTGGATCGTCTAGTCTGTGCTTTCTCAGGATTAAACATTGAAAATCGGTTACAAAGTTCATTGTGTCTGTGGTCTCCATGTTTTTAAAATCACTTAAGATTTGAAAATCCCCTTGTGTGGGACAGGCTTTTTAGTCTGTCCCACATCATGATGGAGTACCATACCACTGATGGAGTGTCTGAACCTGCATACACATACCACAATTTTGCCCGTTATAAGAGTCAGGGATTTCTTATCGTTTTCTTTGTGATGTCATCAGTGGGATTCTTATCAAACTTTTATGGGAAAATACTTGAGTGATCACCTACCCATCACAAAATTCAGATTGATCCGACAAAAACTGTGGACAGGAAGTTACTAACAGAAGGACAAGCTTACAGATGAACCCATGCCCATTAAAAACATAACCTTGGCATTGCTAACAATGCTAACCAAGTCTATCTGCTCCACGTGTCCATCTCTGTGTTTCTCAGTATCGCAGTGTTTTTCAGCAAGCAGGTGCCCAGTCATTTCCTTCTTCTTCCAGCTTTTCCCTTGTGGGTCCACCACAGTGGATCATCAATTTGAACGCAATAGCCGGTATTTGTCCAGAGAGATGGTAGATACACATATTTTTAACACAATATACATAATTCAGATGCACTGTCAGTATTTGGACCTAGATCAGTAAACAATATTACACTTTAAATGGAGTGAATAAGATTTTTTTTCATATCTACAGGTTGCATACAAGGTTTATTAATGCGTGTGAATGAGTGTTTGTGCAGCAATTTATTGTTACTGCACTGTGTGTAGCTTTGTTTTCTGAAGGGATTAACTTCATCGCTGTTGGCAGCAGCTTAGATGATCTAAGCACGGAATGATCATGGATACAGTTTGTACCTTTGAGGTTGACGACAGTGTTGTGCAGTGCTGTGTTGATGAGAAATATTTGAATCATACTGTACAGACAAGTCTGAGGTGAACTGGTTTGAGTTATTCAGTGGACAGGTGTTCTCAGACAATGTTGGATACAAACGGTTGAAATCATCTAATTACTTGATCTGCAGAGAATTAACTGGCAAATATTAATCATTTTTGTTGACTTTTTTCAATCAGTCTTGTGACTGTCTCCCTAAATCCCTTTTTATACAAATCCTGCAATTTATTTTACTATTAAAGCTCAGTAACTGTGAAATAGCTTGTTGTGAAACGAAGTAATTAAAACTTCCTTTGTCAAAGTTTTTCATGTTTTTAATATGTTATTATGTTTATTTACAGCAGTTATTTTATCACCTACTTTTTCTGCCTTTTTTTCATCTCAAACACACACACACACCGGTCTTTAACTGTAGTGTTACTTTTCTTGCTTTACTCTGGAATGTATCCACAGACACACATACCATGTAACCCTGTCCATTAAATCCACCATACATTATTTGAATCATCCATTCACCACTCTTTATTCCTAAATCTTAGTTTCTGACCTTGAACCAATCATAAAATACCCTAATTAACTTGTGTAAAAATCAACAAACATTTCTGGATTATCATCATCATTTTGCAAAGGGGAGTAAATCATAATCCAGAGTAAAAGTTGTTTAAAGCTATCGTGTATGGTGGTGGCAGCACTGAAGATAAGACTTAATATTTAAGTATGTAAATTAAGTACTTCTTTATCCTTAAAAATACAGGTGTATACAACAACAATACAGTTCAAGTGAAGTTAATCTCTCCTCTTTAAGTGCGATACATTTTGTCTTCTTACGACTGTAATGTGATTACCTGCTCTCGTATGACAAGACAAGGCATCCTTTTGATGCTGCCATTACATTTAAAGAAAAAGACACCAGGATTTAGTCCACAACAAAATATAATTTAATGAATTCACTTTTCACTGCATTGATCACAAATCTCTATCCATGTAGAAAAAAAAAAAAATCTGGTATGCGTATTTGTCTTAATGTATCCAAGACGTGCACTCTTGACAGCTTTGGACATTGAAAGCAGCAGGTAGTTACAGAAGACACTAAGCCACAAATACACACAGAAGCACTTGTAGTAGTGTCCACCCTTTACTTGGAGCCCAATAAACATTTATTCTTTGCACATACAATGAGTAGAAGTGGGATTCATCACAACATCAAAAGTATAGTAGTTAACAAATAGCAACAGGATACACAAACACTCTGGATCGCTGGATCATTTCTACCTTCTCCGCTTTTAAGGATTAAATGGTGAAGTGTTGCTGGAGCGTGCTAATGTGTGTGTTACGCCAACAATTACACAACAGGGTTAGTGATTAGTCTAGCATGTCTTCTAAGCATGTTGCACATAAAATGAGGATGCTTTTAACAGCCGTGACTCTTTGCGTTCCACCCTGTGCAATGAGCCTTTTCTGGAAGTAGTTTTCTGAAGGACGTCCTTCATTCCGAACTTGCATTAAAATGCTGCCTTTGTAACTCCCTGTATAAAAAGTGCAGACATTTTCTTGTCTATGGTGAAAAACCCTAATGACCTTGGGGATTCAAAGTGGCCTCAGCTATATAAATACACTTATATATTTGCCTCCATATAAAAATAAAATTAGCAATACACAAATATTGCACACCTAAGGAGTTGAGTTACCAGATTATTGACAAGCTATTGAGGAAAATGTACAAACATGGAAATAATAAACCATGTGGTTCTGTATAAATAAATATTTAACTCATTTCCTATGCATGCAGCATGTCTCTCTGGCTGTGCGGACTAGGGAGAGGGTCATTAGGGGAAGAGGTGGAGTCACGGCTGCAGGGGGAGATGGAGCTGGGGCTGCGTAGTGGCGGGCGAAGGGGTTTTGGTGGAGCAGCAGATAGTTCTCAGATCAGAGCTCCTCAATGCTGCTGTGCTTCCATCTCCCTCTGGCGGCATCCCACGGCAGTGATGAGGGCAGCGCCCTTGCCGCTGCCATCCTCGGATAACAAGAAGTTGACGTCACATTTTGGGGCGAGTTCCTTTACTGTCTGGTGGAAGATCCGTGAGAAGCTGGGGGAAGAGGGCAACAGGAAGCTGTGGTTAGCAGACGGAGGAGGAAACGAAAGCTGCTTTCTAGTAAATGCAACAAATGCAGCCGTCGCTTTAATTTTACATATCGAGAATGAGCAGCAGTGTAGAGCAAGGACATTTTATTGTGACATTGTCTATATGCATGGTCACTTTTATTTTTATTTCCACTACTTAAAGACAATGTAAACATTTTCATTTTATATTGTATGTTCTAACATTACCTTAAAAATCCGATTTTCCCCATTAGCAACAACCGACAGGATGTTAAGAAGCTTGCTTATATTTTAGCAGGTTGTAAGTGATGCTCTGTGCATATAGTACATTGCCTCATTAAAACCAATTTTGACCATGTATCAATAGCTGAGGATGATCTGACGTAACAACAATTTCCATCACAGACTGATGAAACTACAGACATCTAACAAAAAAACATATGTGTTGGAATCTCTGTTGTGTAAATGCCTGCCATCTCTCGGTCCTTTGTGTATGTCAAAGTAAAGTAGTATAACATCATTAAACAGTGTTTTTACTCTGAAACATAAGGCTAATGTTTGAAATCAGCTTCACTAAACCACAGAGATGTTGACTTTTGGCATGGACTGAAAACCAGTCCTGAGATACACTGCGGCATTAAAGGGTAACTAAACCTGCTTTTCAGAGGCTAACATTACCCAATGCCTGATTGTGAAAAATGCCCAGACCTGAGTGAGGTATAGGAGGAGGGAGGGGGAGTGGGTGATGAAAGAGTGGAATAAGGAAGCCATTGGCAAAATTTGAATGCAGTAGCTGATGTCTGACCAGAAAGGGCAGTGGATTTGTCGGTTTTAATCATAATTTCAATACTTAACACTAAACTGTGTTTAGGGTTTTTGTTACATTTGATATGGTCATAGTATCAAATCTACTCGAATTTCAGTCATACTGTTCCTAAGATTTTTATATATCATCATGTATATATGTTTATATATATATACATATACATATATACGTGCCTATACATATATATGTATGTAAAAGCACATGTCTTAAAATTATCGTAATAAAATAATTCAAGATGAGTAGTCCACCTCCAAATTTCCTCAAAAGATTAATATAAGACTACAATATACTATGGCGTTTAGTATGTACTGTAGAGGTTTGCGAGACCCTAACACAGATATTAGGGTCTCGCAGTGTGTTGCCATCCCGTGTCTTACTGTGGGTGCAGCTTGTAGAGGGTTCCGTCCACGCCCACGGTGACATTCAGGTGTTCCAGTCCTCTGTTCTCACGGATCTTGTCCACCACAGCAGCCATCCCGGCACCACAGATCTGAGCCGCGCGACGGGACACCGTGCCACACACCTCTTTGACGATAATACTGTCATCACAGGTGCTGTCGAGCCCCAGCTGCTGCAGGATCGCCCTGACCTGCAACAGTGCCAGACGATCGCTGTGGAGCACAAAGGAGCAGGGAGAAGAGACATGGCAGAGGTCAGCCAACAGCAGGAGAGTCACTGGATACCTCCCAGCTGTTCCCAGAGACCAAGGTAGGCTTAAACAGTGTATATAAACTTAAGTCGTCACATTGCGTCCGCCCCCCTCATTCCTAGACACGTTATCCTCCCCAGATGCTACTTCTCTGTGAACAATGCTGCTCTCATATATAGATATGCACTAAATCAAACCAGCAGTGTGGCATGTTTCTACTGTAGATTCTGGCCTTTCAGGTCTGTTCCATACCCGACAGTTGTCAAAGTCTGAAATCACAACATACTCTGCTGTACTAGGGAAGGGCAAGAGTATTCAATTATTCCGTAATTTGCTTGATTATAAAGAGCCATTCAGTTACTGTGACTGTTTGTTTTATCGCAGAGTGCATTATACAAATCGTTGTACTCCAATGACCACCACAAGGGGCAGCGGCAGAATGCATTTAGTTAGTGGACTTCATGAAATTTAAGAGGTTTCTTGAAAGCGTCTTGAAAACTGCTCCTCATGCTGAAAAACATGCTGTAGATCCCACATAAGGGATGACATCTTCCTGGGTCTTAGCATCTCATTAGTTGTTTCCATTAGCTCAACAGACTGTGAACCCTGCATTACTGTCGCTAGCTCTCATGCGCTTGATTTAAGAATATTCAACGAATAATACCTCTGAATTTTCTAATAGAAATTTCACTCGTAATGCTCATCCCTCCAACAGGCAGGTTAGTGCTAACACTGTTGCCTTACAGCAAAAAGACCCAGGTTTGTGACCCAGTCAGACCAGGTTCCCTCCCACTGACCAAAAACATGCAGAGGTAAATTGGACACTCTAAGTTAACCATAGGTATGAATGTGAGAGTGACTGGTTGTTCATCTCTGTGTGTTTGCCCTGTGATGACTGGTGACCTGTCCAGAGTGTGACCCCGCCTCTCTCCCTATGTCAGCTGGGATTGGCTCTCATGTGGAGGATAAAGAGCTAGACAATGAATGAACGCTCACTGTAGTGCAAACATTTTTGAAAAGTTTACTCCTGGATAACTGTCTTTTTAGCTTACAGTAATAGTTCAGGTTTTTTTTGAATTGTGGTTCCAAGTTACTGACATATTGTCAGCACTGACTGCCCTGTGAACACACCCTGTGCTGAGAAACAGCCTGAAACAGCCTGAACCAGACTGAACCAGCCTATCATTGAAAAGATTTTGGCCACTTAGCAAAATGCTCACAGAATAAACTCTAACTTTGGTCTGCGAGACACTGTTACATGACATTTTCCTTAAAAGCTTCACCCCTTCAGTGTAACCCATAGAGTAGCACAATTTTATATCACGGCACACTGGAGCTGTTGATCCACTGCTGCCTTCATTGGTAAGATCATATTCATGTGTTCTTTTGTGATTTTGTTGTTTGAAATCCTACAAACTGACCAAATGAGGCAGCAGGGGACCAACAGTTATTGGTCTTGTTGGAACCTCCTTGTCACAGGCTGGTTCTTGGTGCATGGGGCGCTCACAATGCAGTCAGCACAGTGATGCTGTAAGACTGGTGGAACATCTGAGTTGAGCATAACTAACGGATGACAATAACCTTGCTTTATTCGCCTCGGTATAATTGATTTTGGGATTTGATTCAAAGCTCAGCTAAATCAACAGCACTGAGTGTGAAATAGCTCACTCACCTCTCTATTTGTGACAGGAACTTTGTCTCAAAAATGCCCCTGGTCTTCAGCGCCTCTGAGATCTTTCCCCGGAAGAGAAATCCACGTTTGGTCAGATCAGTCAGAATCTGCCTGACGATCTCTCCCAGGTACATGCCACTGCACATCTTCTCATATCTGTCCAAATAAAAACAACAGACACTGCTTTAGTTTGCAGCAAGGTCGACAAAGCTTAGCTCATGTCATATCGGTAACCTCTTGACCTTTGTTTGCCTTCATTGAGTGAGTTCTCATCCACCGCTTGGTCGTACACAGTCCTGATGTCATCCAGGCAGCCGTTGTCTCCAAACGCCCCCCATTCCATGTTGACACACATACGGCCCTCGTTTCCCTCCACAAGCTCGATGTTCCTCGCCTCCTCCATGTAACAGGCGTTACTGCCCGTTCCTGAGGGGGAGCAGTCACAGTCCATCAATCTCAACACTGAACAGCATCTAATTGTACAAGACATTTCTAACTGTATCAGGACTGATCAGAGAGCTGAGCAATATGGGTCTGGAAATTTAAAAAAACCTTCATTTTTGTAACACATGCAAAATCTACTACAGTGTTTTTTCTAAATAAAACTTTTAGGTTTATTTTTTTTCATTTTAATACACTATTTTAACATGCAGTACATTGTAAATAACATTCTAATAATAATAATTCTAGTAATAATATTCTGGAAAAATGGGCCAAATCACTTAGTTACAGGACATTTTCTGGCCCTTTCATGGTTGAAATTAAAAAACATTTCAGAGATGGCAGTTGGTGGAAATGGAGTTATCAGAACATTATTGAAAAAGGGAAAAAAAGAGAAATGATTGTTATTGTCAAAATCAGTTTGTTTTATTCATGTGGATTTTTTAATGGAGCAAGAAACTTTACTTTTTAGAAGATAAAAATATGAAAAAATCAGTCATTGCAGCCCAAAAGTAAATGAAATCGTCACAACATCTTTTGAGATTAAATGTCTTTGTTTATATTTATATATTTATGTATTCATTAGACAGTAGTGTTGAACTCACCTGCAATCAGTCCCACCTCACAAGTGGGTTCCTCATATGCACAAGTCATCATCGTCCCCACTGTGTCGTTTACTATGGCAACCACATCCAGCTCAAACTCCTGCAAACAAGCAACACAAGGAGAATATCAAGCCCGTCTCTTTCTCTCTGAAAGGTTCCGCCCACATTTAATACATGTGTTATCGTCTTATTTCTCTGATTTGGTTTTTTCTTTTTTCCTATGTTGAGGTTACTTTGCAGTGTAGGCAGTTGTTACCAATGCTGGTTCCAAGTCAACTGAAGGAACATGTGCAAGGAGCTGTTTAGTAGAACAACAAAAACGTGGCGCCCTTGGTTTCTTTGAAGTTACAGATGTACAGCAGATGTGAGGCTGAGGTACAGAAGACTGTAATTTACATTAAACTGAACGATTATTGTAGAATCATGAATTAATAATGACTCAAGCATTATTTTATTACTTTAGGTTGTAGTATAGTCTTTTAGCTCTCCTGCATTTTTAGTCTCTTTTTACTATTTTTCATTCATCTTATCCTTTTTAAAGGATAACATGAATTAAATCCTGATTTAAATCCTGTTGGGTATTCTGAGCTACTTTAGTATCTGCTTTCTTTACTCTTATTTCAGTACAATACCTTTATATGCCTTTTTATGAACAATTTTTGTTCATTTTAAAATGATGATTAGACATGTTTGGAATGAAGGCACACACTGCCAGATGATATTTGGTTTAAACTAAACCCTCATCAATGTTCTTTAAAATGTTAATCATGTTTGCAGGTTTACATTGTACAAAGTAATTGCACATTTTCTCACAGCTGTCAGAGGGAATGATATCTGGTCTGGCAGCTTTTCAAACACGCTCATCAGCACAATGCAAATACTCCTCGACAAAATGTAGACAAGCTGTTTCCTGAGAGCTCACACACACACACACACACACACACACACACACACACACACACACACACACACACACACACACACACACACACACACACACAGACACGCAACGCATACAGAGGGTGACTCTCATCATCATTGCTGTAGTTAAGTAGTTCTTCCAGGTGTTACGTATGTCATGCTGTCTAACAAGAACCAGCCTGAGGTATGGACAAAACAAAAGGTTCAACTAATAAATTGACACCTACTTAACTGTACTATATAAAAATAATATGTTGACTGTGTTGTCAGTGTCTTTAGCTCACAGGGACGTGGAAGTTTCTGGTGCCACTGCTGCCTTGTTTGGTTCAGTCTGTGTCACTTGGGTAAATCAAAAAATATGTGTTCTTGGTGATGAAAGTGGAGACTATGGGATTTTTACAGTGACACAAACGTTCCTTTCCAGTCCGAAAAGACAAGATAAAGATAGCTAAGATAAAGTTGTGAACTGAAAGCACTAGAACCGCCTCCAAATGTGTTTTTTGTGGCCAGACCTGAGGATGCATTCTGGATACATGGGTGTGTTCAGACCTGTCTGTGTGTGACTGGATCCCTCGGCATGGATGTTCCTGTCCCTGGGTGAGATGATGAACCCAAAACGTTTTTGTTCAGTGGGTAAACTCAGTGCTTTACTGTTAGTGCCTCATACAACCACACCGCAGTAATCCTGACTTGTGTTGCTGCACTATCACAGTTTAGCTGATGAGAGTGAATTAGTGTCCGGTTACCTCTTTCCTCTTGATCGCTTCCCGAAGAAGCTCCACCACATTTTCGCCTTCACAGTCTGTGGCCTTGAAGCCTTTGGTCCAGGTTACAAGAATACCCTGCAGAGCACGCCACAATTCTAAATATCAAACTTAAAATACACAATTTGGAAAGCAACAAAACCATATAATAGTTGTGTATTTAATCTTTTAACGTCCTTTTGCTTTCTAAAACACTGGCTTTTTAAACATTGTTTGTCAAACATACTGCGTCCAAGCTGGTCTGATGGCAGGGGAAGGAGAACGTGAAACCCAGTGGCAGTCGAGCACTTTTCATCCCCATGTAGTCCAGGAAGTCGGAGATGCAGTAAACAATGTGGTCAAAGAGCTGCAACAGACGTGTTTTTAGTCAGTGATATTCTGGGTGACGTGGAGGCAACTCTGATATTACAAGCACACACTTGTGGGTTTGGACTGATGCATCCTTCATGGAAGGGCAGGAATTCATTCATTCATTTATTCATTCATTCATCTACTGCTTTATCCTGTACCAGCTGACACAGGATGAAATGCAGAGTACACTCTGGACGGGGACAACACACATTAATTCTCACACTCCCACCAGTTTAGAGTGGTGGTCAGCAGCTGCCGGCCTGTAGGACAGAACTGATACTGGAAGTGGTTAGCACTCCTGCCTTTGCAGAAAGAAGACCCGGCTTCACGACCCGGTCAGAACAAGGGTCTTTCTGCATGGATTTTGCATGTTCTCTTTGCATGTTTTGCAGGGAAAATATAGTTTGTTAAATTATAGTTTGTGGGGAACTATTTTATTCTCCACATCACACACACTCATGTAATGGTTAATGCGCTCTCAAAGCTGCGTTACAGTCAGAGAGCAACTGGGGGGGTTAAGCGTCTTGCCCTAGGACACACTGGCATGTGGACTAGCGGAGCCGGGAATCAAAGTTGAAAGACCACTCAGCTACTGTCGCTACAAATTGGTGATTTAAGACATTGTCCACATTAACACCAGGCCACCATTGTTAGCTAAAGGCTGTCTCTGACTGAAGACGTTTTAAGACATACACTTTTTTGAAATGATGTGTGCACTAAACTAGTATTTTTTGTACAAGATTGGATAGTTAGAAGAAAAAGAAAAACTGTTTCTTTCATCGTGAAGACGTGACGTTTTGGCCCAATATGCAGTTGTGCATGTTTTTGGACTGTAAGAGAAAACCACATGCTCACACAGGGAGAACATGCAAACTCCACACAGAGAGGCCCTCAGTCAGACTTGAGTCTTTTTGCTGCAAGGCAACAGTGCTAGCCACTACACCCACAGTGTGATCGCTGACAGGAATTCATCTTAATCAAAAGCAGAAAAAAAGCATGCGAAGAGACTTGATGTTAATTATTGGAAATCCTCTGTACCTCTTCTCCAGTGCCCTGCATGACTTCTGCAGGAATGGCATAGATTTTGTTGTGCATCTCCACTGATCGCCTCTTCCCGCTGCGAATCTTTACCAGTAGTACACGGAAGTTTGTCCCCCCAAGATCCAGGGCAAGGAAATCCCCATTCTCTGTATGACAGGAAAGAGCTTGTTAACCTTAGAACGACTCCAATTTAATCTGATTAAGGTTTCATCCATTGAAAAAAAGAATACAGTGTATCATCATATTTCAGGAATAATACAAGTTTATTTCACTTACTACTAAAATTAATTACTACTTACTCTGGAACAGTCGTGGTCTATGTGATGTTGTGGTTTATCTCTTCACTGCCTAATAAGAGCTTTATCTGATAATAAGATAATAGGTATGGATTTTGCATCTTTTGAAAACTATGCAGAGGAACCCGATTCACTTGTGCTTGCTTACGTCTTTGTCTTGTTGTGTCTTGCAATTTGGAAAACTGCCAAGATGGATGACGTCAGCTCAGTTTCAGTACATATCATTTGTAACCTCCCAAAATGATCTCTAAGATGAGGAACTCAAGTTGGTTTTGACCACTTTTTGATGCAAAAATCTGATCTGATTATGTAAAAGGACTACATTTATGTGGGTAATCACATTCAGACAGTAGTTCTGTCACCACTGTACATTTATTTACACAATAAAGAGCAGTTTTGGGTTCATCGTCTTACGCAGGGATACTTTAACACCATTCAGACATCCAATCCCATGCAGACAGGTCTGAACACATCCACTGCACCCTGAACGCATCCTCAGGTCTGGTCACAAAAACCGCATTTGGAAGCGGTTTAGGGACAATGTGGCCACATTCAAGTTGAGTGGGGATGCAGTGTATTATCGGCAAAATTTTGGTATCAGCCAATATTGGCTTTAACATGTACGATTGGATATCAGCGAACACACTTGTTAACTTTATTGTTATTTTTGAAGTTTCTTTATTTTGCATAATGAATAAAATCACTAAATCACAGGATAACGGTCCGTTACTCGTAATCAATATAAATACATAAATGAATGATTTTTCTTGGTATAACAAAATTAATTTTGTTTTCCATCCTTTCTCTACTGATTTTTCACTTGGACCTGCATGTCGAACCAGCGTGAGATGAATGATCTCATTACCATGAGAAAAACAGAAAAAAAAACAACGGAAAAAATAAAGCAGCGACCATGGCTATATAAAGCTGAGAATGATATCCTGATGCAAAATACATGACTTAAAAATATTAACCTTGTTAACAGACATCTGTCCCTGTTGGCTTACGCTCATAAAGACACAACAATAGCAGGACACAGGTACTTTTCCCGCATAGCTGGTGTTGTATTGTCATACTGAAACACCCTGGAGTAAAGATCTCAGCAGGACACTGTTCTCTGCAGTATTTGATATACTGAGTCTGGAAAGGTGTAGTCACCTCCCACTTTCAAGAGGTGTGACCAACGCAAATGGACGGAGTTATGACCAATTAGACCAGATGATCAGGATGACATATGCAGAGCGAAAAACATGCCAACAATGGAGCACACCGCGCCTGTTGCAGTTTTCTACAAAAACACGTGGCGCTCCGTGGAGCAAGTCGCTTGAAACGGTACAGCCGAATCGAAAGACGACTGCTCTTCAGTGGCCGCCATGTTGGAAGTACACAAAAGCTGCTCGACGTCACTTCTCTGTCATTATCGTTCTGAGCCTGCGTTTGTGATTGGTTCACCTTTTTTTTAAGGATATTCTGTGTCTGTTCTGGATTTAAAAGGAAACAACTCGAGGGAATTTCTTTGAAATCACCTGTTCCGTCTGGTGTACTCCGGACAAAGGTGGGCAACATCTTGACTGTGGCCTCCTCGTGCGACTCCTTCTTGAGGCCTCTCTCTATCTCCACCTTCATGCGTTTCTTCACCTCTAACAGCTGGGCCTTGCTCAACCGGAATTCAGCCAACGTCTGCTGAATCTGACGCGCCTGATCCGTCAGACGGTAGGCCACTGCCGTCACCATGGCTGCGCCTTTCGCACTGCCGCTCTCGGACAGAAGGAAACGTACATCGCAGTCTGGCACCAAGCGACGCACGGTCTTGTGCAGGCGGCGAGCGTATCTGTCCACAAAGCAGAAAAACATATGGGGATTAGGCAAACTGGACACTCGAAATGGACCTTAGGTGTGAGAGTGAGTGGTTGTTTGTCTCCATGTGTCCCTGTGATGGACTGGTGACCTGTCCACGGTGTGACCCCGCCTTTCACCCTATGTCAGCTGAGACTGACTCCAGTGCCCAATCTAGTGCAGGATAAAGTGGTGAAAGATGAATGAATGAGAGGGTTATATGGATTTTTTATGTAAATACCTACTAATGCCTTTGCTGAAAATTTGACTGAAGCTGAATTATTACCCAGTTTTGTCGCTAAATCTTACTGAAACTTGGCGAAAGGGGTGCAGAACTGTGTGAAAGCCTTAGAGTAAATATCTAAGGCTGTCTATGACACCAGGCTTATTTAAGACATGCTTGAGCATCACATGTTGTATGAGTTAACCCTTTAACACCTAACCCTCAAAATGGCCGCCTGGACTTATTTTAAACCATAAAAGGACCAGAAAATGTCCTGTAACTAAGTGTAACTTTTGCCTATTTTTCCAGAATAACATTCAATATCTGGCAGTTTGTTACAACTTACTGCATGTTAAAATACTGTTTTAACAATTTAAAATCAAGAAAAACAAAAAGGTTTATTTAGAAAACCACTGCAGTTGTACACGCACAACTGTGTGTAAGTGTTAAATTTGAAATTTGAACAGTATAAAACATGTTTACAATAACATTTAATCTAATGCTTCTTTGTCACTCAATGTGCGAAAACAGGGCAAAAAATGGAAACTATGTACAGGTACGCGAGTGAAATTACCGTAACTGCAATTTCGCTTTGGAATGCTTCCAATAGCACAAAACGTTGCATACCTTCAGTAATGCAAAGTGCGCTTGTGCAAACGTGTCGTCAGTGATACACTTGGTTTTAAAGAGTTAAACTCAAACGGACAGTTTGCTAAAATGCAAGAGCCACTTTCAGTCGCATCGTTCCAATTTCAAACGCCAATGATCACAGAACGTAACTACGGCAGAAGTGATTTCTGTCAGATTTTCAATTACATTGGAATGCATTGTTCATTCCTCTCGTGAAAACAATGCACAGAATGTCTTTGACATGCTCTTATATATTACTCAGTGTTTCTTGTGACCTACACCAAGGTTGTCATGGGCGTGGGTTTATCTTTAAGTTTGCCCTTAAGGTTTTGTGATGGGAAGGTGATCACCCGAGTACAGTATGTTCCCATTCACTTTTGGTAAGAGTCTACTTTGACCAAGAAATCCTTATCTCTTATAATGGGCAAAATATCTGTGTCATTGGATTTGACAGAAATGTGGTAGTGCATGTGTTTGGAGGATCAGAGACTCTGACATCAGACCATGTTTAATCTGGATCTGATTGAGATTACGAATTTGGCCGCCGCTTAAATTCAACATGTTTCCGTCCAGACGTGTATAATCTCATTAACATCTCAATAGATTGGGGTACATTTTGTCATGTTTATGTAAGCAGGTAACCTTCTGTACGGATCCAGAAAGTTTTCTAATTTCTTTTTTTTTTCTGCTAAACTACGGAAGAGTATTAGGGCCACATGTAAAATAAATAAATGAAACAGAATGAATTAAAGTCAGAATTTTGACTTTTTCTTTAATCTCAGAATTCACTTTTTTTTATTGTATTTAAATGTTTACATGTGGCACTGCACTAATACTCTTCCGATGTAATCCCTTGTTGGTCTTTTTGTGTAATATAAACATGAAGATCTTGTTTGATGTCGTACTCACTGAGGGTGCATCTTGTACATGGACCCGTCGATGCCCACAGTGGTGCGAAGGCGTCCCACTCCTTTGTTCTCCTTTAGACGGCAGAGGATGCCTCCCAGTGTAGAAGCGATGAGGTTTGCTGAGCGGAAAGACACGATGGCGCACACGTGCTGCACAGCCAGACAGTCTTCATCCGAAGGCTCCACGCCGAGCCTCGTCAGGATTTCCATGCATTTCTTCAGTCCTTCTTTACTCCTGCAATCAGAGGGATTTATCAGTCAGCAGGCAAATTAGTGCAGCTGCGTAGAACCTATTAAGTTTTCTTGTTTAGTTGTGTTTAGTGAGATTTGCCAACCCTTAAATTCTCTGTTTCACTTACCAAATTTAAATGATCAAAAAATTGCTGGGTTTAAAAATTAGGTTTCAAATCCTGTAAAATTCAACATACTTCTCTGTTCTCAGACACTGAGAGGTTAAACAAACATTTAGAGAAATGGCATTCTCACCATTTTGGTTGCAGTTTCTCAGCACATACACAAACACAGAGCTGGTTTAGCTACAGTCTTGCTCTCTGTCTCCCTCTGTCGCTGTCAGTGGTACTGCAGCCTCCAAACAGGAGTCTGCTCTTCATTCTGTTCTTCTTCTCTACTTAATTTCCTCATGTCTAAGAGCTTTTCTGTTTCCAAATCTGAGTAAAACACATTTTCACGACAAAGACATCTGAGGAGAGGAGGCTAAATTTGGCTCCAGTGCATCATTGAATCATATTTATAGACATGGCTAAAAAGATCCTGAACACAAGACTGGAGACAAACTGTTTTTAGTCCCTACTCCATAATTCTGTACTCCACACTCGCAGTTTCTTCACGTTTTCAGCCCCCATTTTTTGCCTTTCAGGGAATGTAAAGCAAATGCTGCACGCAAACGTAAAGGGAACATGTTTCCACTCTTTATCACTATACAAATGTTAACGCAACACAGCTTTGTGGAAGTCATTACTGACTTTTCAATTGCAGAGACGTGTTTTGTCTCGATCTTTCCTTTGGTCAGGAGCTCCGGGGTTATCCGTCCCTCAAACAGGAGGCCCTCTTTGGCCATCTTGACCAGGATGAGTCGAACGAGCTCTCCCATGTACATCCCACTGGCCATCTTCTCAAACCTAGGCAGAGACAAACACAGCAGCGTTTTCAGTAGAAAGGACAGGCTGCTTTTGCCTGGAAGAGCTGGAGGAAAGACTAGAAAGTTTGGCAGGCTTGTAACCACTTTTCGAGAACAGTGTGGAAGGAATCCACAAGAACACATTACTGATAACTGAGTAAATCATGATGATGATAAAGAATTTGCAGTTGAAATAGATTCATTTCGAAATCCAAGAATGACTCTGCTGTGGCATACTTTCTCACAATCTGTCTCACAGTCTTTGTCTTTGACTAAAAGAAAAGTTGTAAAATTAAAGCTTACAGCTGCTTTCCTGGGTTGATGGAACCCCTGTCAATCTCTCGGTCGAACTCTGTGCGAAGGTCCTCGAGGGAGCCGTCGTCCCCGAAGGCGCCCCACTCAGTGTTGACGCACATGCGGCCTTCGTCTCCCTCCACCAGGTCAATGTGGCGCAGTTCCTCCATGTAGCAGGCGTTTGTCCCGGTTCCTGAGTGGAAAGAGAACTGCATGACTCCTGCCTGACATGACTCTGTGGAGCTCAGTGCTTCATGAAGCCAGGGTGAGGTCTTTGGCGCCCTCCCGTGTACAACTGTGCTCATGGTACTGTGGGCTCTGATTAAAACTGAGTCTGTCCTGGAATTGCTATGACTTTATGAGCAGTTTATTGTTACTTTATAATATGCTCTCCAGACGTTCTTCGTGTCCTTACCTATAATGATGCCCACTTCACAGCGCCTGTCGTCAAATCCACAGGTCATCATAGTGCCCACTGTGTCATTGACCACTGCCATGATGTCAGCCTCATAGTCCTAGAATAGGAACAAAATAAAACACAATGGACTTAAATTTGGTCTCCCACATATATTACTAAAAACTACAATAAAAATGTAGAAGGACAAATGAACTCACTCCTCGTTTCTTAATGGCCTTGTTCAGTAGCTTCACAACATCCATGCCTTCAACGCCACTGGCTCTGAACTTCTTTGTCCATGTGACTAAGACGGCCTATAAAACAAGTTGTTTTATAAGGTTGAGCTTTAAAGCACAGGCTTGGCAAATGTGAGATGTTACCACAGCGTCCACCTCCCCCATCACATTCACTGAAAGTTGTCTTTTTTTCAACAGTTGCACTTCATGAGCTGAACCTTTTTATATAAACATCTCAGCAATGATTTTGTCATCACAGAAGCACAGGCCCGATTTATTCTTTTGATGGTCTGAAATGATGTCATTGCACACAAAGACATACGCGAAGCCATGTTGAAGAGCTCGTTGTGAGAAACAGTTCTTTCATCTGTTTTTGTTTTTACCTCGTCCAGTTTGTTTTGGATACAGGGGAATGAGAATGTAAATCCCACAGGAAGCTTTTTATCCTTGATTTTTTGCTTCTCCATGAAATCACCCAGGCACTCGGCGACATGGTCAAAGAGCTGCAAACAGAGAGGGGAGAAAACATGGTAAAAGACGGCACAGCCAAAAACATTTGACAGTTACACAAGGTAGGATTTTCACTCGGGGTCCCCAGTCGTAAAAAAGGTAACGCGTGCATTTGGCCTTTAGCAATAAAACATGATTAAAGGGATTAAAGGGAACTGAATGGTCTTGGTAGAAGAATGCACTCTCCTGAATACTATTGTAATTAGTCAAATCTAATTCATTTAATCTCATATTCTAACACTTCACTGTTTTCACTAACCCGTCATTTCATGTTAAATAGAAGCATCACATGTTCACTTTTGTACATTTCGATTCTACAGGAGACTGGCAGACACATGATTGCTCATAATGTTATAATGCACTCATAATGAAACTAGGCCCCTTTTTTTTGTTAACAAACCTGTTCTAATATCACATTACATATTTGGCAGCTGCCACTTCTGAGTTTTCATTAAACAGCATCTGTCCTGTTCTGTCTGGGTGACGGTCACGCTCTGGACCAATCACGCGGCCTCAGACAGTCGGCCGTGTTTTGGTTCTCGTGTTACAGCGCGACTGCCAGCTGTTCCCCTGCAGGTTCAGTGTAGGTCAGCGTGGGTTCTGACGTCAGCGTCGTTACCCGCAGAGTTAGTGAGGAGGCCATTTTAGACAGACTGAGCTCCGGTCTGACCAGAACTGCAGCTGCGCTCTGTGTGGAGGGCACACTCGAACGCTGAGGGCAAACAATTGACTGTGTGACCTGGTTCCATTTTGAACTGTGTCTGCTGCCAGACATTTGATTTCTTTGCATGATATGAACTTTAGGTCCGTTTAGGAAACGCTCTGGACTTTCAACTCTAACCCTTTTCATAAAACAAAACACACGTTAAAGTGTTAAACTTGTTGGTGGGATTACCTGGGTACCACTCCCATGGATGATGTCATCAGGGGTCTCATACACCTGGCTCTCCATCTGGACCGGCTGCTTCTTGTCCCGTGTCACTTTAACACGCAGGATGCGAAAATTCGACCCCCCAAGGTCCAAGGCTATGAAGTCTCCCTTTTCTGTCACAGTTAGAACAAACATGAGAACATTAGACATTCGAAAATGTTACCTGCTGAACTAACAGTACCACAATGGCCTGGCCCATTGAATATTATTACTGTTTCTCTTTTGTATCTTCATTTGCAGCTTTTGGTGTTGACTTGTGTAAGTTATGAGTGATGATTACTGGAGGCACATTGATCAGACTGCTTCACTGCTGCTGAATGAATGCAAGGGAAAGAACATGTTGTAGACTGGAGGTCTTTTTTATGTTTAAATATTTTAAACATAAAATATTTCTGTTTAATCCACCTGAAATCCCCACTCATGAATTAGTGAAATTCACTTTTCTCTCATGAAGTCTACATTCATACATATTGTTTATGTCATGGATTTAGGGTCAGACTCAGCCAATTACTATTTTCTGTTGATCATTTTCTCGATTCATTGTTTGGTCCATAAAATTACTTTGAAATCAGTGAAATTTGGTAATCAGTGTTTGTCAAACCTGGAAATGATGATGTTGTGAAGTTTTAATGATTTCATGGAGCAAAGAAATCAGAAAATATTCACATAACAATAATAATGTTGGAAAACCATGGTACCATATTATATTAGGAACCATTAAAAACTGTTTCAAGACAATTTTGAGATTTGGGATTTCCATTGTCACAATTATCATTTTTAAATGTAAATGTAACTACATCTAAGCCACGGAGGAGTGAAAAAATGACATGAAAAATTGCCTTTCTATCCACATCTGGGGTTTATGAGCTACATATGTTTCCAGGAGAAATAAATAAGCCTCAAGTAATAGAGATATGGCTTTTACACAGCAATTCTACAATTTAACTTTTATAATTATCATTTAATCAGTAATTAGGACCTCACACATGAACATGCCTGTTCTGCTGTCAGGATTTTAACATTCTGTGTGTTGCCTTTTGATTTTGAACATTATAACTGTGATGTTTTCAGTCATTTGCCTTCACGAAAGAGAAAAACCTCCTGCTGGGAAGTGCGGGTTGAAAGTCAAGGGTAACTTGTGACTGGGCTCCGAGCCATGAAAGCAGCACCACTGGTGGGAGGAAAAAGGTTAATCAGGTTCATTTTCTTCCTCTTGACATTAGTGGGACTTTTAGAGTCTAAGTCTGTGAGAAGGAGCGGCCCCCGGCCAAGCGGAAAGAGAACTTGGCTTTTAACTCAGGGGTTGCTGGTTTGAATCACGACAGGTCAAGGGTTGGGCTACCTCTGAGCAAGAGGTACCCAACCCCAATTTTTTTTTTTTAAATTGACCTCAGCTACGTGAATGTCCACATCCAGTGTACTGGCAGGAAAAAAAGCAGGTGATCTGCTGTGGTGCCCCCTAGAGGGAGAAGCTTCAGGGGGGAAAAGTCTATATTTGTGACAGGTGTGTAAGGGAAATTCCTGTTGAGTAAACACACGCACAGACACACTCTGTGCGTCTTTAGACCCTCAGATATATCATAAATAACTAGGTCATAAACCTACAGGTTGTAATCTGCTCTTTCTTACAAGGATGACTTGGTTAGTGCACATTTATATTCTCCTGTCAAATTAAAAATAATAAATACACCTTTAATCCTAAGTGGCTTACAATGAAAGAATCAAACAGGATTCAGTGTCATGAAAATTGACAGAACACATGATGACATACCACTGAGGACATCTATGTCTTTCAATAGTAATTACAGACCTACAGAACAAAAGGTCACAGGTTTTGTTGGGAGACAAACAATGTTCTCATATATAGTACCGCCATGACTGTAGTGTAGTGCCTTCTTTGTGCTATATTTATGCACCTGACCTGCCTGGAATGAGGTGTGTAATCACGCCTGACTTATGTAAGTGTTACTGATTTGGTCCCAGACAGTTTGTGTTGGCTGTGGTGCTTCAACATGGGTTTTTGGTGGATTTTCAGTTCTGTAATCACAGACAAGAGAATCCTGAGCTGCTGTCATCACATGACCATGGGACAAAATTAGCAAAGGCTGTAAACAGGGCCTAGAGGAGGTGCAGTAATCTAGTTCTCTCTCAGATAACTGTAGTTACACTACACTTAAGGATTATTATGGAATCAACGATCAATAACACACACACACAGTCTGGTGTCCATGACTTCAGAGAAGAGTACATTGACTTACATTCATTTCCTTGAGACTTACTCTAACCTTAACCATAACTACTACTACTACTACTACTAACCCTAACCTGAACCTAAACCTGACCTCATCCTGACCATACAGCAAGCCGTCACCTTGTAATGTAAACATTTACATTATGGGGACTTGCTTTGGCCTCAGTTAGGTCCCCACAAAATGAGTAATACCTGGAAAACACACACACACACACAAAATCCTGCCTACTTTTACAGATACAATCATTTTAGGATTACAAATAGAAGCCATGTTCATTTTCATTTATCACCTTGCTCAGAGTCAAAAGCACAGCTGACCACAGAGTGTTGCCTGTTCTACCACATTCAGCTGGAGATTGACTATTGATTGTCTGGATTAATGGTAAACTTTTCTAGCCCTACTTCTGTGGCACAACATCATTGCTACCTCGAGCCCACAGTCACTGTGGGAGACACAATGGTTATGGTAGTTCAGTGGGACCCGTCCTCAGCGCACTTTTAAGGTTGGACAAAACCACTTCATGAAGCCTATCTTGTGTCTTCATTTAGACAGAGATGACATTTCAGGGGTGGGCATTCTTTATTTTGTATTAATCAGATCCCCATTTGCGGCCACTGAGATCACAGCAGCTCTTTCTGGCCTCAACAAACATCACACAGAGTTAAACTACAACAAAAGCATTGTTTCTCAAAAAAAAAAACCTCCTAAAATGTCATACAGAAGTCAAATAAAGATCTAGTAACATAAATGTCTCGTTAGCTGTTCCTCTGAGCTCAACATGCTATGAACACTGCACCACTTTCACTGCTGGAGTTAAGAATATTTTGAATATTCAACGAATAATCCCATCAAATATTCTAACAGCATTTTTGCTTGAAATGCCCATATATTGTCAAAACATCTGGTCTATGGATCTATATCAAAAAATAGTTTGTTAGACACAGATAATTAGACATAATTCTGCTCATTTGCGTACCATTTGGAGCTTTTCAAAAAAAAAAGAATAAGACTCCACTCAGTCGACCCACAGTATCAATACTCCCCTACCTTGCAAGGTTAACAATTGTTAACTGTAAATCTGAACCGTAACTAGATCACCACCAAAATCTAACCATAAGACAAATGCAGCCGAATACATGGGTTCATGCAAGTAGGACAGCATTTAAAAGCAAAGAAACCAGGAAATACTCACTCTGAAATCAGATAGTTTAAATATCTCTGATATTTTAAAGAAAAATGAAATAAAAAATGAAATAGTAATTGTGCAATTCAACTAAAATGAATGAATGTGAAAGTAGGAGTTTTTGTATGTGATGAGTCGAAGACATGTGATCCATTGTCACTGTATGTTCTCAGACTCTGGAACTGGAACAATAGTGTTTTACTGAGTCCAAATACAGAGCACAAAGAGGCTTATTCACCTAACAGGGCTGATCCTTTTAACACGTCAGCACATTTTCTTTTTTCATGTCAACAGGCAGAAACAGGTCATATTGGGGATTTTCTGGAACCCATTTACAGAGTGGATATACTGAAAATAATATAACTCAATAAGATAAGAAACTGTAAAATGGCTGCACTATTAAAAATGTCTGTCTATAAATGTGAGGAACATCTATCGGACAGTTAATCACATACCTGTCCAACAGTTCACTGACAGGCTTCACACGTGACTTACTAATGACACCAGTGTGTGCAGTGTTGACTTTGACGTCTGATATTTTCACCCCGGTGCAAATCATAATTTGGTCATTTGTCGTGTAACTTTACACCGTCGCAAATTAACCACGGAATCTCCTCAGATTTAACGAGTTCTCTGTGGACAGTGTTTTGTTTTGTTTTATTTGTAAGGAGCTTCAGTAGCTGACGTCAGGCAACCACTTCCTGTTGACTGTTCACATCCATAGACACCAGGCTGCACATATGCGAGGCAATATGTCAGGCAACGGGTCTATTCAGTGGTAGTTTTTATGAAAAGTAAATATGGTGGATAGACATTGTGCACCAGGATAATGAAACAGTTGGGAATGGTTAATGGAGAACATTTTACTGGATCACCAAAGATCCTGAGGACATCAGAGGTGGATCACTGCTATAAAACACACTCAAAGTAAGCGTAGAAGACAGAAGGATGAGAACCCACACACCACAGACTGTGCTAGTAATCACTTCATATCAGGCACAGAAGCACAACGCTTAAGTATTTGCAGAAATGGCGTGGCTAGGATAGTCTAGAAAGGGTGTAGTCACCTCCCACTTTCAAGACGTGTATAACGCAAAAGGGAGATTTCACTTTATTTTCCACATCTAGACCACTTTGAAAGAGACCTCTAAAAACCACAGCCCTGAACTTTGTCAAATCTTGACTAGATTATCCCTGGGAGGCCAAAGATTCTTTAAACTAAACGATTCTTTGTATTTGTGAAAAGAAGAAGAAGAAGAAAGTCTCTTTCTCCCTCTCCTCTCAAAACAGTTCAGTGCTTAAGACAAGAGAGCCTCACAGTAAAGTATCTGCTTGTCCTGCAGCTCATTGAGTGTATGGAGAGGATAGAGGAGCAGCTGGGCACACTTAAAATGGTTTTGTCAAGTCCTGCGAACCACTCTTTTATCCCGACTTAAGTTTTGTTTATTACAAAAATAAACCAAATACCACGACCCCTCAATGTGAAGCTGCATATCTGTCTATCATGCAAATATTTCACCAATAAAAAGGATGAATGTTGGATTTGTGGCTGGACCAGAGACCCATAATATATACAGTACACTGAGCTACAGTAATGATGCGTTTTGACCCTGAGCTGCTTCTGTACCTGATCCATCAGGGAGGGACCGGACGAAGGTGGGCAGCATCTTCACAGCAGTGGTGGGGTTCGTGTCGCGGCTGAGCCCATTGTCCAGCTCCCTGCGGAACCGGTTCATGACATCCTTCAGCGTCTCGTCCGAGAAACGCATGGAGTACAGGTACTTATCGATCTGAGGAAAAAAGACACAGGACAAAAAGGTCAAATATTCAAACTGCTCTTTAATTTCCAGCACACACAGGTTTGACAATTATGTCCACAACTGACATAAACACTTTTGAATCAACTAATAACACAATCATTGATGTGATTCTGTTCATGTTAATGAACCGTTGGACAGTTATGCCGTTAACATACAGTCGGGTGAACAGACAGACAAGCCGGGGTTACACAGGACACTCTTACTGTTATCGTTACATAATCACAGTGGTACATGATATGAGGCACACCACTGCCCACCGCTCCATGTTGTCCACCACAAGGTAGTGTCAGTGACATGAGATTAACCAACTTTTGGATTCTTCTTCTTCTTTTTCCAAAGACTGTAGCAGACTGTAGACTAAGAGGTGCGATGCTGCCCTCCACAGTTGCATTTCCCAATCACACAGATGCTCGTCATTCTCATCCCTATTCTTTCCTTTCATTCCTCTTGTTCACAGGTGCAGTCTCTCACAGCTCAGGTCATCAACAACCATGCTCTTAATATTTTCTTACTCACTTCCCCTGCAGCCAAAGCGCCTACTAGGGGCAACAACCGGTCATAGCAAATGAGCAAATATACAACATGGAATTAAGATAATGTGAATGTCAATTCAGTATTACTGTATACAACATAATTATCATTGATTTCTAAATAATGAATAGAGTTGCGTTCTCTTATCACCTTTACATTACATCAAATAACAGCAGTATAACATTCAATATACACCACTGTGCAAAAGACATTAAAATGAGCATACAGTATAATTATTTCTTTATCACTTTATTGGAACACATCTAGAAAAAACATATGTATAATAATATATTATAATAATCACAGAATGTGACAGACATCAAATGCCTATTACAGATTATGGAACGTATCATTTAGTTTTTATCAGTCCTTAACAAAACCAGACACTGGTTTTGAGTGAATTACTAAAGATTGAACCCACTTGTTGTTGGTTAATTTGAGAGATTAAGTTTTAAATTCAGAATTTTCTTGTAAATACCCTTCATTAGTAAGTATTTCTGGCTCCTAACATGGTTCCCAGTGTATCATCTCATCTAAAATTCACATGGTTGTGAACTTTCATCCTTTCAAGGAAACTTTGCCCTCAGGCCACGACTGTCAAGTGTCAGACCGCCCCTCTTCATCTATGGCACGTGCAAATGCTGCACTGTGACATCACGCATGACAATCATGAATTATCCACGCCCCCTCCATCGCTGCCCACTCCTCCTCCTCCTTCTGTGAGGAACATCCTGCTGCTCTCTCATCCAAACCGGCAGCTAGTTTCCTAAACTAAACTCGTTTTTTTTGTTTTGTTTTTTTAATTTTCATCCGTGCAGGTTGTTTTCCACTATTTCACTCTGCGACATTTGTGAATACATGAATGATGCCCTTGCCAGAGGGAAATGTAATGACTCTCACGCAAGAACATGAGATTAAACAGAAAGCATCATGGGTGCTAATTAGCATTGAGGCAGCATTAATAACACTTTCCTCACTGACACCTGTCTGCCTCAGACGCTATGGCAACCGTCGCTCTGGAAACACTCAATAACGAGGGTTTGTCCGTGTGCAGCTCATCGGCACATCAGTGACCACAGGCCTGGCGTCAAGGACACAGGTGTCAAACCTTGCTAAACTCTGAATTAGAGCCAGATCTGAACCTTATCATGGCTTCCAGCTCGACCTCCACACACACCGACTCATCCTCCTCTCGGCGCCTCAGATGACGCCCCTCAGTCTCCTACAGCTACGGTGCACCGGCTCGCACCCACCACACAACAAACTGAAACACCGACCTGATGGGGTTTTTTTGTGGCCTCTTCTACTCACCTTCTTGAGTTGATCATCCTTCAGCTCGGTGAAGTAGTAGGCCAGAAGCTGAGCCGCTATCATCCTGCCTGCACGTCTGCCAGGAGCTGTCAGCAACTACAAGGTGGTTGATGAGGAACGCCGGCGTCCGCACTCTCTCCCTGTTGCCCCGCACTGATCCTCTGTGTCCTGTAGTGGAGGAGGAAACAGGCCTCAGCTCAGTGTCACAGCAAGGTTAAAACGGGCAAAAGAAAAACTAAATAAACATGAAGTCTGCTGAAACAAGAGTGCAGCAGCGGCCCTGCCTGAGAGTCTGCGACAGGCTCACGCTCACAGACACACACACACACACACGGTTGTACACACAAACACACACAGAGGCTGGCCTGCACTGTGTCTCCTCCCTCTGAGGCACCAGCTCTCCCTCAGCTCTGCACTGGAGTGGTGGTTCGACTACACCCTGCCCCCACTCAGCTCTCTGATTGGCTGAGCTCGGGATGTGGAGGAAGTGAGAGGAAGAATGGGAGGGAGAACATGGGAAAAGGGGGCTTTACCCACAGCAGCAGGGGAGTGTGAGTGCAAGCAAGCTGAAGGAGGGAGCTTCCTCTGCATGTCTCTCTCTGCACTACAAATCCCCCTGGGCATGCCTCTCATGTTGCCATGGCACCCAGAGGTAGACGTGCAGTCGGACAGGTTGGCCACTTTACTCAGGATCACTGCGGTGTTTAGCCATCTCCTTATAGGTTTACACATGCAACAGTTGGAGGAATGACGGTTTCTTATCTCTGGCAACAGCCTCTCCCTCTGCAGAGCCATGACCACACTCACGTCACCAACATTTAAATCACTCAATTTATTCACTGTTTTTTGTTGTTTTTAAACATGAATAATATGTGCGAATAATGACACAAAAAAGCAGCTCATCTCATTTTCTCTTCAGCTTTTTATCATTCGTGTTTACAGCCTCGAATACATGTGAGGAGTGCAGACATCAGGGCTGTCCACATGAAAAGAAGTCAAGGAGAATTTTAATCTTTTTTTTTTAATCATGTCAGCATTTTATCTACACAGAAACAGCGTTTCCAAGGGGGGAAATCGCCATCCTTGCGTTTTCATGTAGACAACCAATAAATGATCAATGTCATAATCTTGCATTCACTGTCGCTCATCTTTGTCCTCTTCGTCTTATTGTGTTTGGAGATTGTTTGCTCTGCTCGTGTATAAAACAAAGTCACGGCAGTTTCATGCAGCATTGCTGTGATGACTCCGCCCACGTTGAGGAGGTACTATAGTAATGGAATACCATACTGTAGTGTTAAAAGCATCCAATAGGGTTGTCAGCAAGACAAGCAGGGATGCATGATTTTATCAGCACGATGTTAGTATCGGACAATTAAAATGTATGATAACACACTGACAACTAAAAGAGTGGGCTGAATAGACTGGTGTCTAAAGGTCATACTTTACTGTAATAAACACGAGCAGACATTTCATTCACACCACAGAGACTAATTCCCTGGTGTACCTGTTCACACTAACTGACCTGTCTACCTTCACGGCTCATTATGACATGATCGTTTAGTGTTTCTGCAGGTGATTCAGACATGATGTTGACAGTCAAAACACAACTCTCCTCACAGCACTCTCTCATCGTCTGCAGTGGGTTGAAGTGTTGCCTGCTGTTCTGAGCCCTTCTAGAATCCTACTACACACCAGGCAGGTATTTATTGATGGCTACGCATGCACTTAAAGGATTTCAACAAAAAAGCTGCAAAAAAAATTGCAATAGGAAATGAATGAACCTCACAGATTAAAGGTCTCCCCGGCAACCTGTGCACAGGTCAGATGGCAGCTATCAGTAGGGGAGAATAGTGCGGGAGATGAGAGGAAGATTCCAGAATGATTAAAGAATGAGGATGAGGAAAAAAGAATGAGGATGAGAATGAAGGAGAACTTTAAACCATGATAGAAGAGACTAAGGAGACGAGAGGGTGACTAGGAGGAGAACTGGGAGCTGCTTTTAAGAACTTTGAACTGTGATGGAGAGAGGTGAGGAGAGGATGGGATGGGGGAGCTGTGAACTGTGATAAACAACTTTGAACTCTGGAGGGCAGCATTGCTCCTACTAGATGTATGGCCTGCAGGAAATTGTTAGCAGAAGAAGAAGAAGTTTACTGCGATTTGGATCTTTTTTGAGCTGTGTTTGGAGGCTTCAAACTTCAGTGTATAAGAGGAGGACGGAGAACTATGGTTGAGAACGTTGACCTATGATTAAGGTCAGCAGGGGGGCAGCATTGCACCTCTCAGTGTACAGTGCCGGACATTATTGTTTTTAGAAGAAGAATAAGTAGGCAGCACGTTAGAAATTTCTCCTGAGAAATTTTTCAATATAGATAATGTGGTGGAAACCATTTCCATTACTGTGGCAGTCTTTTTAGTCTTAGACAACTCACGGTATGAAGCTCATGATAAGGCATGACGAAACAAATCTCAGCATTACTATACATAGTCAACGACAGCGACCCCCCCCGCCCTTCCTCTCCGCACGCAGCTCAGTTACGTCACCACGGTCTGCGTCGAGTGTCCCGTGTCTGCTGACTCAGTGACGTACAAAGCCTCTGACATTCCTCTCCTCTCTCCCTCTGACCTCCCCTTGATTCCTCCCCGTCACATCCTCCTTCAGGCTGCGACCATGGAGTGCATGAATGAAAAGCACGTCCTCCCTATGCTGCCTTTACTCCCAGCCGAGCTCAGGAGAGGGAAGAGGAGGGGAGGCTTCGCATTCATTCATTCACTCGCCTGGTGACATGGCTGCTTCAGGGTGACCTTCATTTATGCAATCACGTCGCTCACTGCCAAACTCTGAAAGGCCTTGTTTCAAGTCCTGGAAACCAATAAGTGACTTAAATATAACGTTTTTAACATATTTAAAAATGTGTCCAGAGATCTTGTATTAATGAGGGCACAGTTTTACCCCTGCATTCAGTTTTCTCCAGCACTTCCCAAAGATTCTAAATGGAGCTAAGGTCTGGACTCAGAGTTTGCCAATTCATGTGTGAAAATGATGATTCATGCTGCGTGAACCACTCTTTCACAGTGTGAGCCCGATAAATCCTGCCATTGTCATCTTGGAAATGCCTGTGCCCTCAGAGAAGAAAAAAAAAGCCACCGGTGGAAAAAAACCTGGTCGTTCAGTTTATTTGGGTTTATTTTTTTCAAGACACATCAAGATATAAATTTAAAATTTTATGATCTCTATTAATTATGAAATAGTTAATGATGTTCAACGTACGTATTATAGTCAGAGACCAAGACTTAAAGGGACTGTGAGTGAGTCAACACTGAGACCAAAGCAATGAATGACCAGTGCTCTATGTATAATCATGTATAATATATCTATGTATAATATTGGTCGAGCTTGATTTAGCAGATTAAGAGGAAACAACCCACCTTGCAAGATTGGGCAGATTCACTGGCTTCTTCCTCTCTCTGATTTACAGCATCCGTGATGTTGCATCGTTGCCTCTTGTCCTTCCATTACTCTAGAGGTTTGTTTCATCCTTTAATCTTTGTTCTTCAAAGCCCTTCAAAGTCCCATGTCTTTGAACTGTGATTAAACTGTGGAGGGCTGCGTTACACCTCAGTGTACGGAAGTTAGTATTATTATCAGAAGAAGATTGTGGATTATCCAGCTACCTCAAAGTTATAGGAAAACACCCAGATGGTTCAAGTGCAGAGACAATTAAACATGCTTTAGAGCAACAGTTATTGAACTGGCTGACCTGGGCCTTTTAATGTTTTTTCCGTAAATACAATTTTCAACTTTGAGAAAAAACATGCAACTAGTCTATATGTACGAATAGAAAGGGACAGAAGCATATTTTTGCCCTGTAGTGGGCAGCATTACACCTCTCAGAGTACTCACTCATTCATCTTCTATCGCTTCATCCTCCACATGAGTCAATTTAGAGTGTCCAATTTACTGTGGGAGAAAACCCACGCACACAAGGGGAGAACATGCAAACCCCATGCAGAAAGGCCCTTGTTCCAACCAGGTCACAAACCCGGGTCTTCAGAGGCAAGAGTGCTGACCACGTTCCACTCTGGGAGAGGCTGACCCTCTTCATAGTGACCCTCTAGATTTTGTTGGTAATGGAAATACTTTAAATTACTCTTTCATCATTTTCACCTTCTCTATGGGGTAAGATAACTGTTAAAAAGATGTGCACATACATTACAGCTGGCAGCTTGTAAATGGATATGAATGTTGAGTGATAGAAGTACACATCGTGTGATGTAATCTGGGTCATAACATGTTAAAAAGTTAAATGTAATGTACAAAGTTCTGAGATTATTGGGGAGGAGAAAGAGAGAAATAGAAACATCACGGGCAGGGACACGAGCAGGTCAGAGAGGTAAGGTTTTGGGGAGTTATATTTAGAAACAGCACACTGAAAATAGTAAAAGTTGAAAAGGTTATCAACTTGCTACGGTGTCTGACAGGTCATGGCTGGGGGTGTGGGGCGATGGGGCGATGGTGGGTGGGGGGGTCAAGCAAATAAAAGATAGAATCTCTGTTAAACATCTACTGGGCAATTATGGGATCCACGCTGGACTGTGGTTGTATAGCCTACATGACATTAGATGCAGAACAGCATTGTATTTGCAGTGGAGCTTTTTAAAACATCACTAGTGTCTGCTCTACAAATACGAACAGGGGTAATCACACATACATGTTTATATACATTATATATACAGTATATATATATGTGTATATATATATATATATATATATATGTATACATATATGTGTATGTATATGTATTTATTTATACATACACAAGTGCCACAAGGTGAAGTTTGCATCTTTAAAAGACCCTAACTGCAAACTGAAACTACAGGACAAAGAGGCAAAGACATGCTGATCTTTTCACTTTCCAATAACAGAAAATGTCAATTTGTCCTCATTAGTCACAAACACAGAGACTGCAGAGACATACATGTCTGTTGTTTCCATTGAACAGGGTCTGAAAGTTCATCAGAGTCGATGGTCAGAAGTGAATGTTGAGGCCCCGTCAAACGCACCAACTTCTCTCTCCCTCATCACATTATCATGCTCCAATAATCTCTTTTATTTCTACTACAAACATGCGGCCTACTGGGGCCACAGACAGGAATGAGGGTGTAGAGCACACACACACACACACACACACGCGCACGTGTACACACACGTTTACTCTTGAAGCTCATACCATTTGGCTTTTAGAGGTTAAAGGTGTTGATCATTGTTTATGAGGGCAAAGAGCTATGTAAAATTCCTGTTGGGTGAATCATGGTATGGTTTAGTAGTAGTAGTGTAGTGTAGTGTAGTGTAGTGTAGTGTAGTGTAGTTTAGTTTAGTTTAGTAGTGTAGTTTAGTTTACTTTAGTTTTGTTAAGTGTATGGGTTTAGTTTAGTTTAGTTTAGTTTATGGGTTTAGTGTAGTGTAGTTTAATTTAGTTCAGTTTTGTAGTGTTGTGCCATGTATTGTAGTGTAGTTTTGATTAGATTACTTTAGTTTAGTTAAGTTTATGGGTTTAGTTTAGTTTAGATTGGTTGAGTTTAGTATATGGGTTTAGTTTAGTTTATTGGTTTACTTTAGTCAAGTTTATGGGTTTAGTTCAGTTTATATTAGTTTAGTTTAGTTAAGTTTATGGGTTTAGTTTAGTTTAGATTGGTTTAGTTTAGTGTAAGGGTTTAGTTTACTTATGTTTATGGGTGTAGTTTAGTTTCGATTGGTTTAGTTTAGTGAGCCTTGTGTCTCACAAACATTCAAACAAATCCTCCTTGAATGAGGTGATTACGAAGAGCAGGACTTCCTGTTCCAGAAATGTACTCCTCCACTTCAAATCACTAAACACTAGGTGGCAGCATTTAGCTGAGAATACGAAGTGGATGACTTAAGAAGGTAAAAGCAATGGAGGTAAACGCAGTGATATGAGGAAGATGAAGACATTATAATGAGGGGCTCACTGATAGAAGATGCTCAAGGTGCATTGTGGGAAAATATGTCACACTGTTTCTGTACATACGGTGGTGTGAAAATGAATAGGGTGAAGATGAATTAATGATAATAATAATAATATGAACTATGCTGTAGCAGAGACAAAACGTAGAAAATAAAACACATAATCGGATTATATTCAATAAAAACATTTGATTGTAATCGTTGCAGGATTCTGTGTCTGAAAGTCACCGTGTTACAACCTCAGCTGCATCACATTACATCCGTGTGTATAAAATCTCCCAGAGCTACAGAGATTATAGATAACGGAGATAAAATAAAGAGATTTGTAGCAATACAGGAGAGAGATAGTGTTAGGGATAATTATAATTTAGTATCCCTTTACAGTAGAGAATTTATTGAGGAAGGTACGTGAAACTATTCTTTCATAACTTTTATTATTAAAACATATGGGACATTTTCAGTTGATACACAGTGACACCTGCTGACAGGAAGAGCTCTCACACCACACACACACACACATTTCCACAACTTCAGATTACATTGACTTACATTCATTTCCTAGCAACTTACTCTGACCTACTCCTAATACTGACCCTATCTTGATTTAACCTAACTCTGACCTCATCCTAACTTTAAAACATGTGTTCACCTCAAAATGTAGTAATTCACATGATGGGGACTTGATATTTGTCCCCATAAGAAAGACAAGTTCCCATAACATGACTATGTGAACAAAAAGATTCAGGTCCCCACAACATAATGAACACACACACACACACGTTTTATTGTAAGGATTCAATGGTAAAAGAAACATCTGAGGCCAAATAAAAGGTATTTTTTGTGTGTTCTTTTTAAGTGTAGTTTCACTTTGCAGCTGAATGTCACACTGGTCACAGTGGCCCCGCAAAACACCTTTTTTGCTTCTTGATTATCAGTGAGGAAACCATATGTCATCAGTAGGGACATAAAACTGTGCTGTGATTCCAGTGAATAGTTTTGTTAATTATATTACAAAGCATCTTAAATGACTTCCAGCTCTGCTCAGTTTAAGAACACATTATGAATGGGACGCAGAGATTTTTAAGTGTCTTGTCATTCTTGATTCTTCCACTGGGAGTCACCAAAAAAATCTGATCATGCATTTTGAAAGTCAAGTGACACTGTTTTAGTTTCATACCATAGATTTGTGTTGCGTTTAGTTTGTTTTAACGGGAAACATTTAGAAGTACAGAAGTACATGTGTGAGGTTGTAGACAAGTCCCACGTCCCCTTTACATGAAAATGCAGGTGACCTTTCCAGTGAAGCCACATGGCAACAACTGCAGGTCGTCTGGGTAATAAACTCAAGGCCTCACATGTGTTATTTCAGTCACAGAAGTAAAGTAAGAAGATAGATTTTCCTCAGAATCTTCAGTTATATTCTGTTTTAAATAGACTTGTGTCAATATAAATAGCTGCTACGCCGCTTGTACAGTAAGAATTGAGGGTGTCACTGTAATGGACGACTTGCAGTTAAAAATAGTCTTGACTGTTGCTCACAAGTGTTGAGTTAAGGAGGACATGCTGTCTCAAAGAAACCTAAAAAGGTCTCATAAGATTTTCACTGTTAGAATCAGCCAGTAAATTATCTCAGAACAGCTTTTTGTTGCTGTGTGAAGGAATCATTTTTGATATCCACACATGAGAGGTGCCATTTTTTAAAAGCCTTTGTAAACATTCAATGTGCTATTTTGATACAGTTTTAATGATTTGTCTGAAAGGAAATAAAATGGTATGATCATTAAAATCATTCATTTTCCTTCTACTCTCAATGTTTATAGACATTTGATTTTAAACTTTCACTAAACATTCTGGGTAGAAAAAACATGTCAAATTCAATATGTGCATTGGATGGACCGCACCTGAAAATACAGTTTAATAAATCAGCAGTTGAAAATGCACACTCTCCATCCCCAAAATGCAGAATAAGAGCAAAATTTGGGGGTAAATGCTATATATAGTCTCAAGTGCCTCCATACATGGGGTGGAAGGGGGAGCAGCATTCCTCCAGTGAGAGGGTAATATTTTTGTTACCATCAGCAAGTGCTTCCCAAGCGGCATCAGGCTGGTCTGCCACCGCTTTGCGCTGTTTTAATCTCTTGGGGTAAGTCACTTTTTCCTATTATTCACTCACTCGCAGGCTGATAGTTTTTCTTGCCGGGATAGTAGTGAAGTTGAGAGCAGGGAGAGGATCGATCTGCCATCAGTGGTGGGAGAAGTATGTAATGCAGATTATCCCTCTGCTGTGTGAGGAAACAGCAGCAGCAGTCTGCTGTAATCTCCCTTAACGCCACTTTCTCACATACCAGGGCATTAAGAGGTTGCTGACCCTCTTGTCCTAGTTTGTGTGAGCCAAACACAGTCATTATAAATGTTTCAGTGTTGATAAAGTAGATTTAACAGAACACAAATTAGACTCAGAGGACAGAGTTTGGATGTGACAGCTGCATTCATCTGAGTGTTATTCAATTGAAAAGAGCAGGAAGAGTAGGATCGATGATGTTTTTAATTAAATATTGTCAAGGCTGTGCACTGCTGGTAATGACTCTATTTCCTGCATTACTCCAATCATGGAATAGGCTGACAGCTATTCATAGCTGAGCTGTGTGAGGCTGTAAGGTGAAACACTGGAAGTGCTGAGCTCTGGCAGAATGTTGGCCCTGATGTCTCCTAAGTGTTGGACTTTGAACATGTCTTCTTGGGAGACAAATGCTGTCCTATGAATGATTTGTATGGATTCACGATGAATGTGTGTTTAGCTAAATATGACCCGATACTGTTGTGGAGCTTGAGTTGCAACAAGGAAACCTTATCATGCAGATGTCATCACATCTAATAAAGTAAATGTGTATTAGAGAAACCTCAGAGTGACTGAAGTTGAGAAGGCAAGAATTACATCGATATTGCTAACATGGCTAATGTGTGCTGCTCTTGGCAAGGCTGTGAGGCAAAATTCTCTGATTAAATACTGATTAATCTTTAAGTTGAAGGGTTACGATAGTCAAACTCTCGTTGAAGGGAGATGATTGGAAGCAGAAACTCTTGCTCTTTTCAAGGTTGTCTCCACAGAAATCAGCACCTGTCAGACTTTAGATACTGGTGGAAGCCAGTTTGTGGTTTATCCAGGTCTAATGAGAACCTGGACAGATGATTATATGTATCTGCCCTGACAAGCTGCTCCTCAGATTCAGATGTAGTGTCCGGCTGCTCATGTCCGATGTTACCTCTGCTCTGAATTCTTCAACCATTTCCAAAGCCTTGGTAACAGAAAACTCCCCAACACAGGTCTCCTTGAAGTGTTCCAGTCATGGCTTCCAAAGTCATACCTTGGTATAAGAAGAAGCACACAGGCGAAGTCAAAACCGATTATGCTTGTCAATGTTGTGTCAAGTACCAGCAGCAGCTGCAGCAAATACAGAGGTATGAAGGTGCCGTTCACCTACGGCTTTGGTAGAGTCCAGCTTTTGCTGCTTTTAGAGTCCATACTGTAGAGCCGCTGCTGGGGGCCACACATCAACTACATGCTCTCTGTTTGTCTTCTGACATCAGATTCATAGCTGATCTTCATAAACTAACCAACCCATGACTAAGTTATTAAGACCAAGGCTTGTAACAGGACTTCCTCTATAATAACTAGTAGTACATGGTAAACTCATAACATCCTCATAAATGGCTTTAGGAGTTTGGGATCTCCATCAACAAAATTGATGGGTTCCCTTTCTTTCTTCTTTTGCTTTTGTTGTGTTTGACGGGGTAATTCAACTGTTTCCTGCAGACTAAACAGTCATATGTAATAATTCCAATCCAAGCAATAATGTGTTTCATTGAGCTGTCTGTGCGTAAAGTAAAATAAAATAAATTGAATTGAATTAAAGCTGCCCACAGGATTTGCAAGTATGAAGTCACATTACATTTAAAGTGAGCTTCAGCCACTTCTATGTATCTTGACGACCACATCCACAAATACAGCAACAACATCAAAGAGACAAGTGCAGAAATGCAGTAAATAATAAAGAACATAGAACAAGGCAGCAATAATCAAATAATAAAAAATCAATTGAAGCTAATACAGCTAGCACAGACGTCTTCCTTAGGTAAAAAGATGAATGATAATAGTACAGTTTAAAATAGATGTATTATTTTATTTTTTATGATGAAAAGAATAAGAAGCAGTTAAATTCATTAACATGGTTACCAGCCATGAATAACAGATTGTATGCACTTAACAAAAGGCTCGCCAAATAAAATTTCATATTGCGTTAATTGTAGGTTAATGTTTAGTGTTTGCTCCACTGTATCTCACAGTGAGGTAGACTTTTGCCACTGGAAACTGAAAGATTGTATCAGCTTGAAAACATCTTGCTCATCCACACCATAGACCTGTTGATCCCCTGCTCCCACCATTAGTAAGTTAAAATGTGTTATTTTGTGACCTTGGTTTTTGAAATCCCTCTTTCAGATTGATCTAAGTGACACAAACTTACTAAACAGACCAGCAGCAGCTTTGTCCTTTTCAGCAGGGACGTTGGCGTGGGGAGTGAGCATTTTACAAAGCAGCACAAACTTCAGTTCCCTGTCATAAAAGTCTAAAACTGATATGTATATTTTATTAGATGAGCCTTTTGTTCAAAGTCTAAAATCAGTTTCACAAAGCATGTGCCAGACACTCCCCTGCAAGTTCTAGCTAAAAAAAAGAAAAAGAATGTAGAAAAAAGAATGGGCTGTATGTAGGATGCTAATTTTGTTAGCAATGTAAGGAACTAGAAAATGAATGAACAACTTACAGTCTTTACAGTTTTTTCCAGCATCTGTGGAGCTTAAGACATCAGAAGGTGCAGCTTTGTAGTGTCATACAGGTCATGACTGATAATTATTCTGTTTACTAGCGCCTCATCTGCTCTAAGCATTGCTGTAGTTCTCCTTTTTTGCTGAGTTCTAATCAAATCAAAGACTATTTCAGATTGGAGCCACTCCTAACCAAGTTTCAATCACAAGGTCGATCTGCAGACCTTGTGACCTACATCTGAGGCCACTGGTCAGAGTTGTAGATACTGGTACATTTTCTTACATCAGAGTAGAGTAGAAAAACATGGCTTGGTCCAGTTGTATACAGACATTATAATGTTGGTTCAATTTTCATTAATATCATAGATGATATATGTGATCAAATAGATTTATTTTAATACCCTCTGTAGTAGTTGCTCTCCAGAAACCAAAATAAGTTAGGATACTTGACTAGTTCAAGTTTTATACATTGGTAATCCATTAGAGAAAGTTCAGGTTTACAGATGACATCATACTGCACATTGAAAACCAAAGGGTGTCAACACACCACATCACTCAAAGCTGTCATTCATTTCCGACACACTGATGACATTTTCCATTTTAACTCAACTAAAACCTCAGATGGATCTTCTGAGATTTCTTTTTTTTTTAACAGCAAGTGCTTCTACAAAGCTAAAACCCCAAAAGTCCAATGTGGTGGTGATTTTCCTTTAAAAGTTGTTTCATAACAATTGACTCTTCCTTCAGCAGGAAATCCAGCTCTAAATTTGTGAGCCAGGTTCAGGCCAAGGCCACAGAGGCTATGGCAGAACAAGTCTATACCATACCGGTGTTCCGGCACAGGTGAGTTCACTGTGGCTACTGTTTTATCTCAGACTATTTTAGGTGTAAGGTTATACTGACCGACAGCTCTCTCTTAACTGAGCCAAGTCACATGGCACTTTTCTCCAGTGTTACTTTTAAAATGTTAATTAACATGTAGTGCTGAAATGTGAGGGAAGTTAAATGACTGTTTTCACTGTTGCATTGCAATTTAAGCTCTACTGGTCAGATGAAATCAGGCAAACACACCCTCAAAAACAACATTCTGATAAAGTTTCATTAAATACTTTTGAGCAGATCAGACCAACTTTTTCATGCTGTCATTTTCAAGACTTCTCAGCATTCCTAAAACAATTATAGGTAGAGCATCAGTCAATGTGCAGCTTTAATGTCTTCCTCCAATTTTCTGATTCCAAGTTACTGCTATGATCTGGGATGTCTGTGAGATCATTCAGTTAGTCCTGTTTGTTCAGTAGTAGCTGAGTATGATTGAATGTGTCGTCAGGTGTGCTTCGGAAGTTGAGGAGCACCAGAGGGTGGTCACACATGTTGAGAAAGGACTGGCTGTGATTCAGGAGGAGCTGCACAGAATGAGGATAGCCACAAAGGTTCATGTGGAGAGTTTGGAGATCCAGAGAGAGGTACAGCTGTTAACGCCGTCATGTGATGCTGCGCTTTCTGTTTTGTGTTAACTTGATTTACTGTATATATATTTATTATTTATTTGCAAACTGATAGCAAACAAACTGTAGTTTAGTGGTTTAAAAACAAGCCTGTTAGATTATTTATTTAGTATATTTATCAGAGCCTAAATGAAAAATAGTATTCACCTCCTGTTACATGGTTCAAATGCATTAATGAAATTAATGAAATGAAAGACCACAGGTTATTTGACCTCCCTTAACTATTTTATCCCCTGATAACACTTTCATAATCTCTTGTTAAAGGTACACAAGTACGAATGAATGTTAGGATAGAATTAGACAGAATGAGATGTGTGTACAGTGTAATGATGAAAAGCAGCAGTCACTGTTTTCATTTCAGATACAACTTAAGACAACAGAGCTGTGAACATTTACCTGACGCCATTTACATTCCTCCAGGTTAGGAGCATGATGACCAGGAGGTTGGATTTGTTGGACGATATCCCCAAGATGCCGGACTTCGTGTTGGCTCTGAGGCCCCACACCGTGTGGGAGAAGACTCCAGTGAAGCTGTTCTGCACTGTGCAGGGAAACCCAAGGCCTGTCGTCAAATGGTCAGAATATTCTCCTCTTACCTGCTCCCTTTCATCTAAAGCTGTCAAATGCTTACTTTATCTCTTTTAGTCTATCTATCTATCTATCTATCTATCTATCTATCTATCTATCTATCATCTATCTAGCTAGCTAGCTAGCTAGCTGGTTATCTAGCTAGCTAGCTAGCTATCATGACAGGCATCACACCCTGTCATTATGCACTATCAAATACAGTATTTTACAACATATAACACAAGTCACAAATAGATAGATGTTCAATGTTTTCATAATTTTGTTGTTCGTGGTACAACTCGTGCTACAAAAATCTTGAACATCTTGATATTTTTAATTGAACTTTTCCTTCAACCCCTTCATCAGTCTAGTGTTGAGTGTACCCTTCAGTGTTCACATGGCTTCATCCCACACACATAAACTGATTTCAGATATGAAACAGCGTGCAAGTAAAATCACTGAGTGTCTCTTTTTGGCAGGTATAAAGGAGGAGTGCCAGTCGACCCACTGAGCGCCCCTGGAAAGTACAGGATTGAAAACAAGTATGGAGTCCACAGTTTGATCATAAGCAGGTATAGTTTACACTTAATCTTCAGAAAATTGTGTTTGCACATATTGCAGTATATGTTTCATTCATCACTGTCATGTCACTGGTCTGAAAGGTGAACAGAAAAGTTCAATAAATCACTTGATGACTTCATTTTCTTACCTGTCAAAACAAATGTTCAGGGGATATTTTGAAACTGTAGCTCAGCGGTTTCCAATAGATTTTTATTTCCCAGTGTTAATTTATGTCACACATGCTGGCCATGGGCCTAAACATGCAGAGATAAATACTTCATATATGTACATATACAGATATACCTCTGACACACAAACATGCTCATGTACGGAAGAGTATTACGGCCACAAAAAACAAAACTGCATGAATTCTGAGAAAAGGTCAGACTTTAATCTCAGAATTCATGCTGTTTTATTTATTTTTCTTTCTTTCAATTAAATTTTTTGCATGTTGCCCTAATATTTTTCTTGTGCTGATGAAGTTGAGGGGAATTATTTTCAAACTTTTTAATCCAAATAGCGTGTACGGGATATGCTGAACTCTGAGCTTTTCCACTTGTAGTCAGAAGTCAGGATTTTCCCCAAGTCGGATTTACAACTCGGAAAGTCAGAGCCACCTCACATGCTTTGACATAGGACTCCAAGATGGCTGCCGCTCTGCTGCTTTCGCTATTGCTATAAATCAGTTGTACACATTGTACTCCATTAACGTGCTGCTACGCAGTTATTTTTTGTGCAAATTACAACATAAGCATTGTTATTGACTGGTGTTGCCTAAGATACATTTGCTTCCATGTCTTTTTTCTTTTTTTTACCTTTAACTGGAACACAGTCAACTTTAGACCTCCAACATAAATGAACAGGTTGTAAATATGGTGGAGCAACCCCATTGAAATCCTGAAGAAATCTGTTGCATACAAGGAGAAGCAGAAGAGAACTACGACAGAGAGATAATAATGAGGAAAATAAGGAATAATGAAAAGTCACTGCCTGAGAGGGAGAGCAGACTGAGGATCATAGCTCAGCCTGCTGGCCCGTTAGTCATCTTCAAGACTCCTCAGCTGTTCATGTTGAAGTGCTGACCTTTGCGTCATTCGAGCCATGAATTCCTGCTGCTCCCTCTCTCAACCTCTCTCTCTCTATCTCTGTCTCTGTCGAAGTCTCTGAATATCACTGTCCCTTCATCATGACTTTACAGGGTCAGTGAGACACCCGGCTGACGCTCACCGCCATATCTTTGTCCGAATTGTTGATTTTCCTTGTGGAGGATGTAAAAGTGTGTTTTTTCCTATGTTAGCAGAAGAACACGGGTTTAGTTTGTGTCCCCACAGCTGAAAAAAACATCACCGTTAAAATAGTTCTCTCTGGGGTGGAGGTCACATTTTTCCCTCAGTGCACCTTCTGATCAGTGAGGTCATTTTACAAAAGAAGCTGTACACGGTGTCATCGGCTTAAAGAGAGCAGAGCTAATCTTGGAGACCCAATGAGGAGTTGTTGAGGAATGAAGGACCTCAGCTGCTCTATGGCTGATTGATCAATGACTTTTCTACATAATTCAAATTAAGTTATCCGAGAAAAAACCTTTCTTCTGTAACTCTGTTTCCTGCTTAGGGGACATCTGGCCCGTCATGAAAGACTTTGACCAATCATCAGTGCATTTTACAGTGCACATACATGTCCCTTTAGTGGTATTCCAACAACTGCCCAAAAACAGGGGTGTACAATTAAGAAATATCACATTGGAGGGAGTGTTGTTATCTCCAGTATTAGTAGTCCTGGAATGTTCACAAGTGGTCAGAACTAACCTTTTAATGCAATAAAACACGTCATTAGGGTAAAGGCTTTCAAAAATGGAGCCATTACTTTAAGTAGACATGTCAAAGCATTTTTTATAACTTATTACTCTCTTGACCTTGATGGCAAGGTTAAGATTTTTCAAATAACCTGAGTAAACACAGCCAGCAACTACTCACCTGCATGTGGCTAATGCTCAGGCCAACAACATCTGAATACCTGTCAAACGGTTGACTTGACCGGCTTCAAATGTGACAGGTGACTAACTAAGGGCGACTTTGACGTTGTAACCTGTAGGTTTGCTCCTCCAGCTGTCATTATGAAGTGCCTCCCAATCAGCTTTCTTACCAAATCAACTGCACCTTCCTACTGCTTTGAACCCACTGTGACGAGTCTCAGGAGGTATAAACCAGACACTGAGATCAACACTGCAATGGACTTCAGGAATCTTTTGAATTCAAACAATCTCTGGCTTTATGGAAGCCCTTGTTCCTAGCGACCAACACATGTGAATCCAATATTTTTCAAATGCACCAGTTAGTCTTTGCTCAGTTTCCTCTCCTCTCTCTCTTCAACCCATCTTACTCATGTGGCCGTGGTGCACATTCATTAAAATTGAACGTTGGAATATCCTTTGAATGCAGATCATATGAATTTCACAAAATTTGCATCACAGGATTTGTGCAATTCATGTCGCCAGACATGACCTGGAGAAAACATGACATTAATCTAGTAATCCTGATGACATCAGATTGAAATGGAATCATTGTTTATGTCAGTTTTGGAAAATAAGATAAGCTATTACAGATTTCTATTCAAACCAATGAGTTTGTACAATGATTTTGACAGCTGCAGTACTGACATGTTTTGTATGCTTTTACAGGTGTGTGGTGAGTGATACTGCCGAGTACAGTGTTATGGCAACCAACCAACATGGCACGGCCTCCAGCATGGCCACAGTTACTGTCAAGAGTGAGTGATTCTCTGTCTCTGGCTCAGTGTTTCCCAAACTTTGCAAATGACTGTGACCCAAATCACAAAATAAATGGTGACAAGAGCAAATGTATGCATAAATGAGCGGCTAAATCGCAGCCATATCTGTAACAGCTGATATTATTTTGAATTGGTAAACAAATCATTTCCAAGAGATGTGTGGTAAATCCATTAAAACTTAATTTTATGCATTTTATTTAAAGCATATACACATAAATCTTAACAAAAGGGTTGGAAAAATTCTGAAAATCTGTTCAAACTATGACTATTTCTCTGTGCAATGATGGTTTTTGTTTTTCACAGGACCACCAGGACCTGGGGAGTCCTGCTTGCTTGGTCTAGGTGAGAGGAGAGAATGAGTATCTATCTGGAGTGTGTGTGTGTGGGGCGAGTCTCTCTGATTTTTGTTTGGAATCAGGCCCAGACACAAATCACTAACACATGGGGTATTTTGGCTACAGATAGCAATGCATGTGATAAGTGATAAGCAGTGGAAACTATTGTGAGGAGACACTGAAAAACAAGAGGAACATGTGATCATGTTAAACACATGATCTGTGTAAACATCCAGGAGAATAACATTACTCCATTATTAGACAATGCACTAGTTGTCAGTCCTGGTCCTTGGGAAACCACTGCCCTGTGTGTTTTAGTCGTTGCCCTGCTCCAATACACCGGGACGTCGTCAAGGTGTGTCAAAGCCTGATAACGTTTGAATAGGTGTGTTGGAGCAGGTCAGTGAGTCCCTAAGTAACAGGACTGATTAAACATTGAGGTAATGGTTGAGCAAGTTACCACGCATGACTAAACCAAGCAATCCACTGCAGCTACAGACACTGGAGAATCAGAATGTATATGTCACCCTGGACATTCTTCACAACTTCTCTGTCAAATGTTTGGACAAATGAGCCCAGGTTACCTTAACATTGCACAAAAGGTAGCAGAGTCAATCTGTCCAACGTGTCTTTAAATTTTCACTTTGAAAAACACCTGTTACTTGTTTGATGTTTAACCCGCTGTCTTTCATCTTCATCTTCGCCCAGTTCCTCATTTGACTGAACTCCATGCCAGTAAGCTGGAGGTGGCTCTGCTCGACCGCTTCCGCGTCAGCTTCGGCGTGGAAGGCCACTCCATCAGCCTGGTGTGTACCATGGTGGTCGTCCCTGACCTCCCCAATGTACCACCCTATGTCCAGTGGTACAGAGACGGTAAGACATGACTTCCATCTTCTACAGGGATGGTGTGTGTGAGTGAGGAGGTGTAGGTTTATCTGTAATGACATGTTTCCACAAGCGCAACTCGCCTCGCCTTGGCACGGCACGTTTATGCAGCATTTCCACTAGCATAGTACCTGGTATCAGGTATTTTTTTTAATACTTTCTCTGGCGAGGTTCAAAGTGAGCTGAGGCGATACGATGCGTGATGTCACCAGACTGCCGGCCACTGATTGGTCAGAGTGTCGCCACAGGAAGAGACGACGTCCGACACAAACATCAAGCCAAACAATGATGAACTGTAGATCAGTTAAAAAGACTTAACAATCCTAAAAATGGGTGTTAATCTCCAACTATTGCTAGAGAAATGTCTAAAATCTCAATATTTAACAGAGGAGTCTAGTGACCGCACTGCTTATCGTGAGCAGCATCACAAACCCTGACGCTGTATTTAAGTCCAGTGACATCATGGAGAAAGTACTGAACAAATATTTTTAATAAACTGATTCTAATAATTGAGTAAAACTGAAAAAAGACTGCTCGTCACTTGTGTGTGTGTGTGTAAAACAAAGTCACGGCAGTTTCATGCAGCCGTGCAGTGATGACTCCGCCCACGTTGAGGAGGAATTATATTGCAATGGATACACAACCTAAACCGTGCCGTGCCAAGGCAAGATGAATCGAGTCAAGCTGGGACCATAGGTGGAAAAGGGGCTTGAGTTTGTTCTTCTGTTAGAACATTATTATTAATTATTAACATGGTTCAGTCCTATTGAACAAGTTAAGATGTGTGTTTCACAGCAACATCTTAAGAGATCAGGATGAATTTTGTCATGTTTATGTAAGGTGGTAATAGCGATAAGCAGAAAAAGGTCTGTACAGATCCAGAAAGTTTATGGATCAATAAACTGGATCAAAATTTAAGAATTCCAGGTGTCTGTATGTGAGGTCTGAGCTCTCCGGCTGCTCTTCATTTATTTTATCTATTGTTATTTTATTGTTTCTCCTAACAGATAAACTGCTGAAATCAAGTAAACTGGTGGAGATGGCGGTGGGTGGAGGTGCAGCCCGCCTGACGCTGCCCCACCTGGCCAAGGACGATGAGGGTCTCTACACCCTCCGCATCTTTACAAAGGACGGCACGGCTGAGCACAGTGCCTACCTGTTTGTCTCCGGTAGGACACGACTCTGCGTCATGTTTCACATCAATAAATCACAATATTGACGTTAGACTGTCAGTTCTTCATTTCTTGTCCTCCCTCCTCGTGTCTCCGTTGTCTTGGTCCCCAGATGCCGCTCCCTCTGCACCCGGGGCCCCTGGCGCACCAATGAGCGTAAAAGCATATGACATCAACTCAGACTATGTCCTTGTTGCTTGGAAACCCCCCAACACTGTCAACGAGGCGCCAATCACCGGATACTTTGTGGATCGGTCAGTGTGTGCCCTGAAATCTCCTCAGCCGTTCTTTTTATAAACCACAGTTGGCTCTTTAGCATGAATCACACTGCACTGAGAGTATTTAAAGCTGAAAGATTCAAGCTTTATATTTAATACACAAAAATATAATATATGAAAATCTGAAAGACGGTATATAATAGTTGGTATTTGCAGGTAGTTTTAAAAACCGTGTAATGATTTGACTTGAATATAAACTGGACATACTTTGTGATACGCCTTTCATTCTGTGTATTTATCTGATGTGAAGGTGTGAGGCCGGCAGCGACGCCTGGGTCCAGTGCAACGATTCTCCAGTGAAGGTGTGTAAATACCCGGTGCACGGCTTGAGCGTGGGCCGCTCCTACCACTTCCGGGTCAGAGCCGTGAACAGCGCCGGCATCAGCAGGCCATCCCGCAAGTCGGACAAGGTGACCGCTCTGGATGCTGCCGAGAGCGAGAGGCTGCAAGGTACCGAGGAAGGTAAATACAAGAAAATCAGCCGCGGTAAACCAATGTTACCTAACGGATCTGCTGTTGTCATTTCCTGCAACAGTGATTAAAATTGAGGGGAAATACGACATAGTGATCAAGGATGATGATCTGGAAGGTACAGTAGTAAGCAAAGATCTGGTTCTGATCTGGATTCAGATTCTTTCTTTTAATCCCGTAAACCTCTTCCGTATGATTCTAACACTATTCCCTCTTTCCATAAAGCATCATATTAACGATTTAAATGGCTAGTTGCACTGTAAATTTTAAACAACAATATTCTTCTTACAATAACATCCTTCTTCCCAATCCTTTCAAATAAAAAATCTAACTGTTGTGTTAGCATCTTTGATTTAACTCCAACATACAGTATATCTATATAATCTATAATATATACAGTATATACAGTAGATTAAAGACAATTTAAGATTAAAGTTGATTAATCATGCGTCTTTTTAAACAAACTGCATCTATTAGTACATTAAAATAATGATAACTTTACTAAATCACTAAACAGTAAACGAGTGCATTATGTGGGACTTGTGCCGTCTTTTTGCCTCAACATGGTTCAATCCCAATCCAGGTTATGTAACTCTCCCCGCGGAGCCCACCAACGTGCATGCATCTGAGATTTTCAAATCATACGTGGTGTTGAGCTGGAATCCTCCCAGCCCTCGCGGACGAGCGCCGCTGTGGTACGTCGTCGAGAAGGTGTGTGTGTGTGTGTCGCTTCACTTTTGGTCAACAATTTCCATCAATGTAGCTCTCACTACAGTGAAAAGAAGGCAAATATGTGAAATGAGTGTCATGGTTATGTAGTAGAACACAATGAAACCTCGACATGTTACTGTTTGGGCGCCACTTTATTGTACCGAGCAGAGTTAAGGCCTGAGACATTACAATAAAACGACAAGAGGAAGATTTCTTTTTTCATTTAAGGATAAAGATGAGACTACATTTTGGTTTGCAGAGCTGAATAGAATGTGTTTTCACAAGCTCCTTCTTCCCCTTTTTTTGGTTGCAAAAACCAAAAGTATGCTTCAGGTGATTTAGTTTTTCTTCTTCATTTTCATTGTTGGCAGCAGAAGATGGTGAGAAAAGAAAAATGTAAACCAACAAGATTTACATGAAGCCACTTTATGCATCATTTAGACGTAAATAACTTAAATAACATTATTAGTCACTGCAGTAATTATGGAATGGAATGCAGTGTATGTTCCATTTTACTACACACTGATCAGTGTGAGTAGTTTATTAACACAGGTAGATGATATAGCCCATATGTACATTTTTATTTTGTCTATTTATACAGTTACAGGGAGTATAAAGGAAAAGAAAAAGAATCATATGCACAATATGCAAGACTGAAACAATTAAATATCAATACTATATAAAAAAGTAACAGAAAAGTAAAATATAATCATGTTTTCATGAGTGTATAATTATGAATCATTACACTTACTAGAGTTTATAATAGTTAAGTTAGAGGTTTTCATGAGAGTCCACCATGTCACACCTACAGTAGAATCTGCAGCCTGACAGTTTGTGTTCAGGCTGCACTGATGAAGTTGTCGCAGATGACTGTACCTTCTCATTCACCCCCTCAAACCCCCCAACCCCCCACACCCTGACTCTCCCACAGTGCTTAGCAGGCACTGGAGCGTGGCAGCGGATCAACACCGCAGTCAAACTGCACTCACCGCGTTATCCAGTTTTCGATTTGCAAGACGGGCAAAAGTACCAGTTCCGAGTGTATTCGGTGAACATGTACGGCTCCAGTGAGGCCTCGGCGCCTTCTGAGCCCGTCCAGAAGGTTGATGAGGATGGTAAGGACCGTACCCACTGCAGAAAGTTTCATATATATGTATATCTATATCTATATATAGATATAGATATATATGTACACAGCACATCAAACTAATCTTTATTATGCCTTAAGATTCTCTCTAAATTTTACTGTTACTGTTTAATTACTTTAAGTAAATTCAACAACATATCAGTTGTTCGTTTTATATAAAAGAAGAGAGTAAAAATAGTTGAAATGACAAAAGGAGACATTTAAACTTTAGATCTTAAAGCTTTCATATGAGCAGAAGAAAAGTTTGAAAAGTGCCTTTGTCAACTGTGAAAATCCACAAAAACACAAATGGGAAATTTACAGAATCAGCTCATATTAAAAAATCAGTCACTATTGATGATTATCAAGATAAATATCTCTCTGTAGGGAAATGAAAACAAAAACATCAAAACTAAAATACTCAAAGTTATCATGTGTTATAAACATTGATATATGTAGACTTTTTGTTGCATTGCTATTGAGGAGAATTATATTGGGATAATTGTTGTTGAATTATTATTTAACCCTCAGATTGTTCATCAGCTATGTTTTTAATGTTCTTTTCCACACCTTGCAGTCAGCTGAAAACATGGACTCTAACAATGACATTTGTTTCAAAATGACTGGCTGTGTTTTACAGGTGTGGAGCTGTCGGTTGGTATGTACACTTTACTGGAAATCTGTTGATTAACTCACGTTTCCACACTGTGTGTTTTCTAACTGTGAGCACACTGTCGTTCTCCTGCTGTTGCCAGCGCTTGCCACTGAGCTACAGAACTGAGTGGCCCTCATTCAGATATTAAAGATATTTAGGGCCTGGGCACGACTTTGTGGAAGGAACCTATTGTTATCCTTCAGATTATTATTATACTGTATAAATATGACACAGTGGAACTATAATCACATCCCTTTACTCAAGTGCCACATTGTGAGAATCTTTAATTCAATTCAATTCTATTTTATTTGTATAGCGCCAAATCATAACATACATTATCTCAAGGCACTGTACATAGACAACATCAAGGAATGCAGATAACCCAAAAGTTCACACAATGAGCAAGCACTAGGCATCAGTGGAGAGAAAAAACTCTCTCTTAACAGGAAGAAATCTCTGACAGAACCAGGCTCAGAGATGTGCGGCCTTCTGCCTCGACCGGTTGGGGTGAAAGGAAAAAGGGGGACAGTGTAGAGGTGGGGGACAGAAATCCACGAGTGTTTAACACAAGACTCACGTTTCACTGAAATCACCCTTTAAACACTGAAGTGGGGTGGAGTGGCTCAGTGGTTAAGATCCGTACCCTGTGTACCCTGTGTGCAAAAGACTTCATGGTCGCAAATTCAACTCCACCCCTGGCAGGTTGTACTCAATTCCCTTGTAAGTCGCTTTGGATAAAAGCGTCTGCTAAATGACATGTAATGTAATGTAATGTAAGTTACCTGAACTCATAACTTGACTTGCCCCAGTGATTCTTCTGGCGTGTACTTGGACTTTTTTGTAATTTGCTAAATTATTTTGGCAGTAGATATTGAAACATTGCTTCAATATTGCTGTGTCATGGTAATGTGTTAAAAGCCTACAGTGTTACAATCATTTACTTTTCATGCACACAGATTTTACATTAAGTTTTACACCTTTTTTTATTTGTAGGTCAGCTCTAAGTGGAGCACTGAGGCCCGACTGTAACATAAGGAGTCAGACTCTGTCTTTCATAAACTCAAACACGCAAAACTCAAACCTCCACTTAGACCTGAGTCTGACAGAGAAGAACACAAACTGTGTGACATCATCTGACTATGTTCGCATGCAGAACCTTTTCTGTCCATGTTACTGGACAAGTGAAAGCCTAAAAATCCCTGATTATGTGAATTTATACTGCATCTTTTACATTTTAAGTTCATGTGTATGCATATCTGAGTATATTTGTTATGTTATTGAGTGTGTCATATGCCCCTAAAAGGTTTTTGTATGTCCTGCTGCCTAACTTGGCCGGGAAACTGTTGCTAAAAATGTTTAATCTCAATGAATTTTATGCTTAGTCAAATAAAGGTTAAACAACGACTAATCATTATTCTATAATTATTTATAAAAGTGAAGTTATGTGGTAATTAATTGTGACTCCTTTCTCTTGGTGAACAGGTGTCCCCTCTGCTCCTGGTCACGTCGTTGCCAGCAGGAACACCAAGTCGTCTGTGTTTGTGCAGTGGGAGGCTCCCAAGCATCTGAAAAACCTCATGGGATATTACATCGATGGCCGTGTTGCCGGATCCAAGGAGTGGTTCGCTTGTAACCATAAACCCTTCAAACACACCAGGTATAGTGCACAACTCATGGTGTTTTCAATATTAAAATACAATTCTTCGTCTAAGTCATTTTCTGCTACTCCATTGTGGGCTCCACTTCCACAAATGTAAACCAAATGAAAACTGAGTGTGTGTCTCAGGTTTGTGGTCCATGGCCTGGTCCAAGGTGAGACCTACGTGTTCCGTGTCCAAGCTGTCAATGTCTTTGGCCTGAGTGAGGAGTCGCAGGATTCTTCACCCATCGCTGTGGAGCCGGCCCTCGGTAAGACGGACGCCACTTTTACACCAAACTCAAAATAATACAATGAGATCAGCTGACGTTTTCAGTAAACGCAGGTGGTAGTAAAAGGGAAACACATCACTGAAGATAAAAAAAACATTTTCTTGCTGTTTTTTTTGGGGTAATTTCCAGGTAAGGGCGTGGATTATGGTATGTATCATATCGGTTTTCCTTAACCCACTTCCTCCTCATCACTTGGCACAACGTGTTTTCATTACACCTGTCACTGTGCACTGCACTGTAGTAACACAACACACTGGTTTGTGTCAGGAGTTCACTTGTTTCATATGTACATTTATTCAGCACAGGTGAAAAAAAGGTAATGTGTTTTCAACACTGTGATGTTGTAGGTGGTTATAAATGATCAATTTTGGAGGGTCGTGTGACGTATTGACTCATACTCCGCATCTGTGCAGGCGCTGTGTACACAAAAAAAACATTTTACTCACCCAATCAAATCCACATTAGTTTAAATGTATGTTTTTTTCAGTTTATCTTGCCATTAGACAGCATTTTGTAACAGGAAAATGAAGTTTGTGTCACTTTGTAAGCTGCTCACTCATTCGTGCTGTTTAGGTAAATCTGAACAAAGGATGGCAGCAGTGGAGCAGCAGCTTCTGTTTGTTTTTATTATAAAATCACTCATGTTCTCTCTTGAGTCTGGTGCAGGAGAATGAACGGTTTCCAAGGCAACACACACTTCAGTTTCCGGTCAGGAACTACTGTGTAATGTGAGATAAAATGAGGAACATATTCTTGAGATATCGTAGACTTAAGAAGCTGTGGATTGTATTCCTGAACCTTTTGTTAAGTGATTAAAACACTTTTAAAGCTCTGAATATGAGTCAGTACTTTATCACTTTAGGGTCCACGTACCTCACAGTCCCTTTCAATATTCAAGCACGGACATATTTTCTAATTCTAAAAACGTTTGCAATGAAAAATGTTTTCCGTTCCAGTTTAACATTAAAACCTTGTGATCCAGCGACTCCCAGTTCTCCCTATGGAATCGCCTTGCTGAGCTGTGACGGCTCCTCCATGACTATCGCTTGGAAGAGTCCCAAACGCTGCGGTGGCTCCAAGGTCAATGCCTACTACGTCGACAAGCGCAACGCTGACACTCTGCTCTGGAAGGAAGTGAATCTGGCCCCCATCACAGAAAGAGTCTACACTGTTAGTCTACACATCACAACATGAATGTGGTGAAAGCTCAGTGTATTACTTTCTGAATCTCTAACAGTCACTTTTCCCGGTGTCAAAAGGTTGATAATGTGACAGAAGGAACCTTCTACGAGTTTAAGGTCCAGGCTGCAAACATGGCAGGTGTTGGTGTACCATCAGCTCCCAGTGTCCCCATGAAATGTGAAGCGTGGACCATGGACGAACCAGGTACGAGGCGTATCCACAGCATACCATAGCACTGTTAGTCATACAGATAATGTTTTGACAGATGCATTTCAATCTTGTGTCACTGAGTGTTTACAAGACCAGATAGCCCTAGTTCAGGTGTAATTTCTGACCTTTAAATCACCCTGTGTTTTCATTTCATTTTAAAGCAAGAAAATCAGCCAACATTTATGCTTCTATTGTGGCGCACATTAGGTGGATCTGAAGGACAGACTGTCTTCTCTCTGTTGTCCTGTTAATGTTTGTTTGTGTTTATCCTTCAAGGCCCAGCCTATGACCTGAGCTTCAGTGAGGTCAGAGCACACTCCCTGGTCATCGTGTGGAAGGCTCCAGTGTACATCGGAGCGAGCGCCGTCACTGGATACTTTGTGGACAAGGCCAAAAAGGGCTCAACAGAGTTTGTTACCCTGAACCAGGAGGCTGTGAGTCACCGCTACCTGCAGGTACGAGACCTTCACCTGTTTGACCAGCGGGACATGTTCCATTTCAAGCATGATGAAGCTTGGATTTCCCTGTTTTTTGGGTAAAATTGCAGTTTGACTAATGAACAATAGCAGTGACATTTGTGAAGATGTTTCTGTGTTTTCCCTCAGGTGACTGGTTTGGAGGAAGGAGAAACCTACGTGTTCAGAGTCCGTGCTGTCAATGCTAACGGTGTGGGAAAAGCTTCTCAGCTCTCTGAGCCGGTCTGTGCCAGAGCTCTTCCAGGTAACAGCGACTAAATGCTTTTGTCTTTCAAACAAAACCTCAGGGGATGTGAGGATTCTCCACAACACCAGCATGATGTTTACTCTTCCATCCCATCATATGATGGCACAGTCCAAAAACATGCAGTTTGGTGATTAGGTTCATTTGACCATGGGTGGATGGATGAATGGATAAATAGATGTCAGCTGGGAGAACATGAGATAACGACTGATAGATGACATGAATAAACATGAATAATTACTAAAAACGATCGCTTAAAAACGTCCATTCATTCATTGAACACATTAATTTAGTTTCACTGACTAATGTCATTTTTTCATGAAGCAAAACTATTCTGACTGAAATAAAAATTAAATAAAGACTTAGCAGTTACTGATAAATGAAGGAATTCACAAATTTAAACCATGGCAACCACATGCGCTTCATGTCTGCAGGCACCACAGAGATCGTGGCCGGTGTGGACGAGGAAACTGGGGACATCTTCCTGTCCCTGGAGGCCTGTGAGATCAGCGAGATGTCCACGTTCGTGTGGTCAAAGAACTACAAGGCCATCGGCGACTGCCCCCGAGTCCAAGTGACATCGAAGGGCAGAACGTAAGCTCGCCTGCTGCAGCTGCAGCTGCAAGCTTATCCACACTTACTGACACTTGCTTTAATAATAAAGTGTGTGTGGAATAATCTGTGTTACTAAAGTCTGCCCACTGCCGTGACATCAAAACTGCTTCATGAAATGAATGAATCGCTCAGAGAGTGTGGGATGAAAGACTTAATAATTCATCCTAACACAATGTCCCCGCAACATGTGGAGACTGGCTAAGATTGGCTAAGGCCTCTGACCATAACCATGCCCTGAACCATGAATACAAACTATTTCAAAAACTCTGTAAACCAGTTAATCTTGATACTAAATATGGAACTTTGAGGAGCCTTGAACATCATCTTCTGTTCAACTTGTAATATGTGTGTGTGTGTGTGTCTGTGCTTCTGTGATTGTTTGTTTTTTTCTGTCCTGTATGTTTTTGCAAACAAAGCTGCTGTGATGCAAAACAATCCTTTTCAGACATGTTCTGATGATAAAGTATGATCATATAAAACAAAACCATCTTATTTAGAAGGAAATTTCCTGCAGCAGCTTGTTTCACACATGTTCCTCTGAAGTTCTCTCAGTGCTGGTTCATGTTTATGTAAAATGTGTGTTGTGTGTTTGTTTCTTAGCTCCAGACTGATTTTCACCAACCCTGATAAGGACGACCTGGGCAGATACTCTGTGATGGTCACCGACACAGATGGAGTCTCTTCCAGCCACACGCTGACCGAGGACGGTACGTCATCACACGTTTGTGCAGTGTGTGCTCATGTATGCTCCTTTCCCACATGTTGTTTTTTTTGCACTCATGCTTTTCTGACTCCTCTGTGCAGCCCTGAACACCATGCTGGAGCTCAGCCATGCCATCAGACATCCAGGTGAGTAGACAACACAATTCTGTATATGTATATGTGAAAATATACCTGTTAATATTACAAACATAAATACACGTACAAGTTATTCACAGTATTTTAAACAGCATTCCAGTTCAAATCATGTCAGGGTAATTTTATGGGGCATCCCATGGCCACGAGGAAAGGAATTGGGCTCGTACCCAGAGGGTCAAGGGCTGAAGTGCCACTGTGCAAGGTACTCACACCCCATTGTGTGTGTGTGTGTGCAGTTGTTCCTCTGAAACACGGCCTGAACTACGAGGTCCTGGAGAAAGGTCACGTGCGTTTCTGGCTGCAGGCCGTCAAACTGTCGTCCTCCGTGTCCTACAGGTTCATCGTTAACGACAAGGAAGTCACCAGTGGAGAGGTACTGCGACACACAGAATGAACACAATTATACATTAAATTATAACTGTAATGCTGCTGCTTCTTATATTTTCAAACATTGTTTACTGGATTTTGCAAACGCATGCAATTGTTTCAAAACATGTATAAATAATTATGAAGTCTGCATTTCCCATTCTTGAACAATCTGGATACAATAAATGAATACAGAATTTGAATTTAAATAATAATACTTGTTGATTTCTGGGAGAGAGTCAAAATCAAGTCATACCCAATAAGTTAATTCAGTTTAGATGAATATGTCTATTCCTTGAATATAACCCAAACTTATTATCGACCGGGTCTTCAATATTTATCTGTCATCAATCATTTCTCTTAAACACAGCATGGATACACAGATACACACATACACGCTGTACATGTGACCCTTGTTCTGCTCTCAGGGTCATAAGATCAGCCACGATGTGGCCACAGGAATCATCCAGATGACTGTGGATCATTTCACCAGAGCCAACGAGGGCACGTACACCGTCCAGATCAACGATGGCAAGGCCAAGACCCAGAGCTCCCTGGTGCTGGTGGGAGAGGGTGAGGCTTTCTCCGCCCACATGTCAATACACAGATACATTTAGAGGAGTTGCATGAGATGAGTAGCATTTTTTAGATGCTTTATTGTATTCTTTTTGATTTAATTATAGGCTTCTAATAGAATCTCTTCTAATCTGGTATTGGTCACAGTCCCACGGTGACCTTTAAAACACTTACTGAGACTCACTGTCTTTTTATTGTGTTTGTCAGTGTTTAAGGTTGCTCTGAGGGAGGCCGAGTTCCAGAGGAAAGAGCACATCAGGAAGCAAGGTACCACCACAACCAGTGGAAACATATACTGTACATTTTATTTCTATTGCACTTTTGCAGAAAAATAACACCAGCAAACAATATCAATTAAAATCAGTTAAAGGTACAGTATGCCGGTTTTTGTCATTATTGTTAAAAATTGTTAATTCCATAATCATCTTTTATTGTGACATAAAGTGAGGTATCAAACTAAATGACTCATTATTTCAAATCTGTGTGCCAGATTTTGTGAGAATCCTACTTTGTCTTAAGGCCTCAAAGATGTGTTAAATCCTGCAGGATATACAACATGGCCGACTTCATATTTGGTCATATTCCTCACCAAGTTTTGTCAAACATCGATGCAACTTTTTGAAACGATGACTGTCAATTGGGGGCGCTACTGAGCCATAGAAGTAACAAGATTGAATAAGGTTGTTGACATGATCTTAAAGAATCCTGTCAAGTTGATCGCACTCACGATACACCTGACCAAACACACATGTCAATAATTATCTGTTTAAATGCTGACAGTATCATTTGTGTGTTAACATATTCACTTTGTTGTTGTAGGTCCACATTTCTCTGAGTATCTGTATTATACCGTCACTGAGGACTGTACTGTTCTGCTCGCCTGCAAGGTGAGGAGCCTGAGCACATTTTAAAGCCCTGTTGACGCTTATTGATTTTCTCTAATCCCTGTATGTGTGCTGTGTTTGGGTCAGGTGGCCAACGTGAAAAAGGAGACGACTTTCCACTGGTACAAAGAGGAAGATGAGATTGTTCCAGAAACTCCTACCAATGTCATGTCGGGGGCCTGTGCACTGCCCATACCTCTGGTAACAAAAAAAACAATTTTTTGCATTGTTTTACGTTGAAATGATAATCATCTATGGAAGAGTATTAAGGCCACATGTAAAAAGATTAAAGTCAGAATTCTGAGATTAAAGAAAAAGTCAGCATTTTGACTTAAATCTCAGAATCTGAAATCTCTTCCATACTCGTCTGCCTTTAATCTGGAATGTGGGAGTTAGCCGCCCAAAAAAAAAGGCAGAAATGTACACAGTACAATACTGTATTTCAGCTACTGGAGTCAGAGACCAAAAAAACAACAACACTTCTCTTGTACATACCATTACAATCCATCCATCCATTCATTATCTACCACTGTAGACTGTGTCTGTGGACATATTTAACCTCATTTTGTTAAGAAAAGATGCTGCTGCAGCACTTTAATCATCTCATATTGTGGTGATATATTTCTTCCTTTCATGGCTGTTGTGGCAACAACACAACTGTGCTGTTAACACCATAGTTGATTTTGATAAATAGTTGAGTTTATCAAAGTGACATCGGACACAAGACAATGGTGTTGAGTTGTCAATGATGTTGTCAACTGTAATATGTAATAACATAATGATAATAATCACACTGTTTGTGGTGCCAGTTCTCCAGAAAAGATCAGGGTGTTTACAAGGCCGTGCTCGGTGATGACAGAGGGAAGGACATGTCCACGTTCGACATCTCAGGACAAGGTCACTTTATGAATGATTCATTTCCTCCTCACAGTCAGTGTGTTGTCTTTTGTTTCTGGACAAAGTATCTCACATGTTCTCATCTCTGTTTGATTGGCAGTGTTTGATGACATCATCAATTCCCTGGCCCACATCGCTGGTGAGTGAGAGCAGCTGACGTGATGTTTTATGTTGTGCATATTTACAGATGTGTACAAGAGACATTGGTTTAAGTTCTGAAGTGATGACGACGATGATATTAGGTTATATAAATAAAACTGATGACTTGTTCCACAGAAGAAAAGTCTTTAAGACAAAAAGCTTAATGTGACACATCTTTAGATTAAGAAAATGCTCCCAGGTTAAATTCATTTTGACTCCAGCAAACCTGAGAACTGAGTCAAAAACACTCATGAACATATTCACTAACGTGACTCAGCTTTATTCAGACTACAGGACGTGATACTGGAATTGTGTGTCCATCTTTTGTGTATTGTGTTGAATGATGAAAAAGATCATTTATAATCTGAGCCAGAGCAATCTGAGCTCATATCCACTTTTTCCAAAGAAAAATAGATTCGATTAATTCTGCATCATAAATGTTTAAGTAAGTGTGAGTAAGTGTCGTAGCCCATTTTACCAGAATACCTTTCAAGATCTGGCCATTATTTACAATGCAGTTTGTAGGGGAGGAAATATCTACCACCAAGTAACAATCTCTCCCCAAGAAGTATTCTGTCTTTCCGGTGTTAGCAAGAGGTTTTCCAAAGTGAAGTAAAGTATAACTCAATAGTTTACAGGACATGATACTCAACCTTTTCTATTCAACTCAGAGGTGGAGGGTATGAGTGTTAAATCTCACCATATAACTAGACTAAATAAATCTTCAATAACAGATTCTTAACTATTAAGAACAAAAGTCTCAACAAGGCAATATTAGAAATGAAGGGTTAACATACCAGTTTATTGAAATGTCCCATAGTAGAAAATACAGCCAGTAAGTTGTGTGACACACAGTTGATGTGTGGGAGCTTCTGTTAAGCAGACCAAACTCGTCAATGAATGGGAGCTCTGTCCCTTATATCCAAGATATCCCACCAGAATACAGACACTTTACATTTACATAGCCATTGTGATTTACTCAGGAATGCTATTTCCGTCTGAGGACCTTTTAATCACCATGGGGTATTTTCACATGACAGTTGAGCCACCTTGACTTGTCCACTTCCTGCACTGAGAACATCAGACACTACACACTTCAAATGAGACAGTGTTTACACTTCAGAGTGGTGGGACTGTCCCCAACTGATGAAGTTTGAACCAAGTTGATTAATTCATTTACAGATCATCAAAGAGCAGAATATACAGAGTGATGACGTTTCGTCTATTGTCTCAAGGGTGTGGTCTCACTGTCTTACAAGTTGTGCATGAACACCAGATTGTGTGTTTTAAATTTGAAATTTGAACAGTATAAAACATATTTAACATAACAAAATTTGAGTTTCATTACAACCTTGTTTCCTCTTTAGTGTCTCCTCTCAGGATGCGTGTTTATAGCAAGTGTTGACGTGTTTGTTTGTGTGTCTCAGGTGCGTCTGCCTCTGACCTGGTGCTGCAGTGCACTCCGGAGGGCATCAGGCTGCAGTGCTACATGAGCTACTACACAGAGGAGATGAAGACCGTGTGGAAACACAAGTACGCTTGAAGCACACTATGCACCAAAGGGTCACTCTTACTTTCCCAGTCAAGGACCCTGCACAAGATCAAAGATGTTCAAAAATGTTATCATGATATCCTTTTCTACATCATTTGAGATAAATGTAAATATGATTATACATCACAAAACAAATACAATCATTATTTCTTTAAGGCTGGGCGATAAAAAAAACATCTGGATATTTTTAGTCTATATCCTGATATATGAGATAAATGTGGATGTAAAGCAGCACACAGGCAGTTTCTCTGGACTCATGAGAAGTTTGAGAGTGACAATACTCTTTCTTATTTCTTAGAATTTGACTATGAATATAGTCAAATTCTGCACAACAATTAGGCTTAAAATTAAGTGGTATGGAGATATGAAAAATGTTAAATACACCACGTGTTCTTTGTCCTAAAACTATGATGCATCACTTTGTTATTCAAATGTTAAGGTCAAAGGTTGTGTGTATCAACGTAAGGCTTTTCACCTTCCACCAAAATTATTTTGACATTTTTGCCAAATTTGAAGTTGCCTCAAACCTCTGACATTTTGTGAAAAGACACATGTGACCATCACTGCCCTCCGACGTGTTTGTTTATGTGATAAAATGACATCATCATCATCATCATCATCATCATGTCACTCACACAGGGAGACAAAGATCGCTTCCTCTGAGAAGATGAGGATTGGCGGCACGGCGGAGATGGCCTGGATGCAGATCTGTGATCCATCTGACAAGGAGAAGGGTCACTACACCATCGAGATCTCAGACGGGGTCAAGACTCACACCAGGACCTTTGACCTCTCTGGACAAGGTAGCACATCTGGAACACAGAGATAATGCACGTTAAATCATCATCTGATGACACCAGCTGGTTTGACACAATATTGTAAGGGAATATTTCTACTGATTTGGCAGCAACGATCACCCTGAACCAGCTTAACAAAGGCCATTAACACCAGTACCAGTGGTTGGTTTTTTCGGTTCTGTATCACCCACGCATGATTTGTGATGTCATGAATGCATTTATTCCACAAAACAAGTCAGAGTAAAAAGCTCAGTAACTTCCAATTAAATAAATAATCATAATAGCCCAGCATCAGTGCCTCCTTTGCCCTCTCAGGGGAAACCAGAGGCACGTTGGCTGGTTCCAGAAAGCCACTGTCCTCCTCTTGCCCTCCATCCCGCGGTCCCTGGTCATCTGCTGAGGAGATAATGGAGGAGGTCTCAGTGGATGTCTGGGAGGACCACGTTCCTGGACCAGGAGGCTGATAAATCACTTCCCTCCTTGCCACCCCTGGTAGCCCTCCTCCTTCATTTCCATCTCCCCCTCGTTTATCCAACAAAGGAGGGTAGACGTGTGCATCTGGAGCGCTGTCATAGCCGCTCATCTCCGATGTCTCCCCGCCCTCAGGAGAGGCTCGTCCTGTCGGTTTCCCTGGGGTGGAGTTACTGGGACTGCGGCGTTTCTGTCGGCGCTGCCTCTCATAGCCTGCCACATCTGCATCACTGTCAGTCTCACCATAGTAGGCCTCACTGCCAGGTGGAGATGTCAAACCACTGGTCAGGGAAGAGCGGCTACAATGGACCTCCCGGACAGGTGCATGATGGGGTTGGTTGGGTGACATGGTACGCAAAGCAGCACGGTACTCTTTGTCTATACGGGGAGATGGCGCGCGGGTCACAAGCACCACAGACTGAAAACCTACAGGTGCTCTGCAAACAAACAAATAAATAGAGGGTCATCAAAATGATGGGGCTGAATGGGGATATTAAGTCTGTGATGAAATTAGTTTTTCTGGATGGGACAGCATTAATGAATGAGTGTAATTATTTTGTTACCTTTTGACCCGGATGTGTAATATTCCAGTTGAGCCATCAATTAGGTTCATAGCCTGGGCATGGGACAGTGTTTCACATGGCTGTTCATTGATGAACAACAGCTCGTCACCCTCCTGCAGCCCAGCTCTGCATGCCTTGCTGCGTTTACGCACCTGAATAAAGCAAAGGAAGGCAACATTTTGCACAGCAACAAAAATACTGAATACATTGAATTTGTTGATTCGAACAACTGTCAAGTTCTTGAAGACTTTTAAGTTTCATATCATGACTCAAGGCTTTGAAGAATTTGCACATCATACTGAAAATACGTTTTCATTCATGAGCCCTGATGCTGCTGTATTTACATGTGCAGAGATTTTATAATTTTTCCCATTTTAAGAGTTGGATATTCATTACTTGCAAGTCTTGCAAGTCAGATCTAATTGGATAAGTCTATTATGTCAGGTATCAGAGCTACACCAAGTTCAAGTCTGAAGTGTACTGGACTGATAATGCTTGATATGCTTGAGAACTGCATGTTTGGCTGCCGTTTCTGCTGCTAGGATTTAAAAAAATTAACTGAGCCTTGTGATTATGACTGGCGGAGCAGATTGTATCCTGACAGCTTGATCTTGCTGCGGACGTATGCCACATATTGCGTAAGTGGGGCACTCATGCACACTTTAGCAGAAGAATGTCAGCCAGCAGCCATCTTCATTTGGTGCTTTGCTATTTTGTGCCAGAGTTCTGTCAGGACCATGGTGTTGTGCCTGCACCCAGATTCCCCTAAGGTCTGTGTTAGTCATGTCAACATGTCCTGTAAAAAATTCAAAGCAGCTCTTGGAAAGTTTAAAACAAAGACTGCATTGCATTGTTGTTGCACTCTAAGGTGACATTTGGCCATGGATAGACTCAATATTGTATGTTAGATTTCAGAGATATGGAATTATTCCTTAGCATTAGCCTAATTACATTAATGTCCAGCTATTCTGATAGGCCTGTAATGAAGTCCCATCTCCCCATTAAGCTAAGCCTTTCAAAGTGGCCTTTGCATGCATATCAGCTCTTCATTCAGTCAGTCGCCTTGTGGTTACAAGCCATGACTGTAATAATACCCTTACATGCTTGCATGTACACATACACTGACACAGAAATACACATAAACTTGTATAAATAAACACACACAGGGACTGACACATTGGCTCTTTCTGTGAAGTGGTGCTGTGCTCCGCCTGTTATGGACAATATAGTGTACGACCTGACACGATTATGCCTTTCTGCTATGAGGGGTGAAGGAGCACGCCATTTTGGATTGTCAGACAGAAACAGCTGTGCACCACCGTCAAGGTGATTTGGTGTCCTGTGGCTCGCTTGTGTACATACCACTGCATTCCAAGTCCACTAAATGTAGCGTTAACATTTTCAACACAAGTATTGTGATGGTGATTGTCTCATAGGATGATGGATAGCACATTTTTGATTTTTAATGAATAAAACACAATTTGCAAATCAAGATTCACCGTTGTCCAGGATTCTAAGCAAAAATATCTATTGGTGTTTGATCCATTGCACATATCCTTGTGTTGGACATCTATTACAAACTCTGTCTAGTAAAAAAAAACATTAAGATTCAAGCAGTTAAGGACATAGTGGGAAGGAGACAGTAAGGCAACATCAGAGATGGCGTAAAAACAAGCGAGGAAAAGAAAAAAGAAAATATTTATTCTGAAAAAGAGAAACTATCAGCACTGATTAAATTGACTTGTCATTTATTCTCAGCTGTAAGCTGAACATGAATAGTATGAACTACATGTAAAAAAGATATCTACTTCTCTAAGCAGCAACTGATTATAGTGTCCAGGCAAAAATAGTGAATGAGGTTCATTTTTGAGTGGGGAGCTGAAACGCACACCTCTGCTGACCCCGTGACCTGCAGCTTCTCAACCAAATATAGCTACCTTGAAAAGGTCTGCCCAGTCAACTATTACTGCAAGTGTGTGTGTGTATGCATATGCATGTGTGCACAATGTTTGCCACTGTGCTCTTTTTGTATTTCCTTACAATGAATTCAAGGAAATTAGCATATAAACCTGCAACGCTCACAAACATGCAAAAGTCACACCAGATTCACCCAGTGATGTGTGTGTCTCCAAATAAATCTCAGATAATCTGTCACCTTAAACATGACTGAGCATGGCTGTAGTTATCTGAGATTCTAACAGAGGTGATGATACAGTGAAAACATTCTAGTTCAGTAGCACAAATCAGATCACTGGCATAGGGTGAATAGTGTGAAGTGTCCGCTTGAGCCCTTTGCAATATAGACACCTACAGTGTACACATTTAACTGGTGAAAGTATCAAGCATCACAAAGTCATTTGACTGGGCACATTTCCTGTCGCTCTACTTCCTATAAGTTTTAGCTTTATCCGCTTTAATTGGATAAGCAGCAATAATTAGCAGAAATGCAGCAGGGTTGCTCCACATTCCAAGCTCAAGCCTAAAGTTTAAAGTTCACCCAATCAATCATCAACGTGCTTCTGCATAAAGACTGTTCTCAAACAAGATGATGACTCATATTCAGGCCCGGGACCAACCAGCATGGCAGCCAATATTCCATTTCAACTGCGTTCACAGCTTCTTCAATCTCTACTTATATCTCAGCTGATGTTTCACTTCTCTTGAATCGTCCACTTTCCAGATTTTTACCATGATTTGACAGCTCCTCAGTGACTTGTCTTACCTTAGCCACCTGGAGCGGTTTCTGATGTTCCACTCCTCCCTGGAGACGAAACCCCCATGGTGCTCCACCAGATAATGAAATTATCACTTCCTCTGCAACCATTGTCCTTCAGTCTTTTGTTGTTTTTGTCTTTTTGTCTTTTCTTCTCCTTCTTGCTTATGTTCCGTTCCTATTTCTTGTTTTATATTTCTCTATGGGGGCCCTTTAGTGCTTTGGCCCCATGGTTAGCGGTCAGGGCCCCCTTACTGAGCTCTGACCTGCTCTTTGCCTGCCACACTGTCCGGGTGCTGACTTCTTTCTCCGAGTCCAGCTCCAAGGCCAACGCTCACACCTGAACACACCCACATGCGCGCACACACACACACGTCTGTGCACCCACCCATGCCAAGAGTGGGCCAACTATCACAGCCAAGGGGAGAGAGGGGGAGAAGGAGGGAGAAATATGATGGCACAGGGTCTGTGTCTGCTTACACTGAGGAATGTCTGCCTCAAATGAGCGAGGGGAGGGTCCAACCAAACACTTGTCCTGTCACTCAGACCTATGCCACTGGGCTGCTGATAGCTCCTCCAAAAATAGGACACCACCACCATCACTGCTTTGCCTGCTCTTCTGCAGACCAAGGGAAGTTAACATTCAGATCACCCAAGTATATTTGTTCATATGTGGTTTCACACTGGTGTCATTAGTGACCTTTAGTAGGGTCACAACCACACCTTCAAGGCTGGGACTGCAGTCTAGATCAAATATCTTCTGATGTACATGACGTCGTAGACAATGAGTTGACTGTTTTTTTTTTGTGTTGGTGATTCTTCAACTGTTGAGGCTTCTGAATGTCATGCCAGCTCCTATGGACTTGGAGACATACTTGGCTGTCTTCATAGAGCTTTAAGAATGAATGATTAAGCAAGCTCTGGGCGGACAGTTACAGTTTAATGGCAACCTCGGAAGGGACCCGTACTTGATTGTGTAGGAATGGAACGATAAAAAAACATAGAAAGCAACACCTTCAATACAATTTAAAGACATTTTCCATAATGATCTCTGCATTTTTCTTTAAAAATGCACTGACATGTTGAAAAATGCCCCATCTCACAATGTTACAGGAAGTGAAAAAACCCATCTTCCTATATCCAGTCCCTCAATTGCATCTGGTCCAAAATCCAATGGCCTATTCCTTAAGCCATGCTGTACCTTTCCATCAAGTTTTTTTTAGTTTCAGGCTGTAGGTTCAGTAATCCTTTTCCTAATCCTGCTGACAAACAGACAAACTAACTATAAAAACTTGATACCTAACCAACTTTGCATACATGATCATCTCTTTTTATAGGCAGATACACTTACATTTACCTTTTTGGAAGCTGCCATAGTCATACTGTCCATAATTATGCTAACATTCAGACAAACTGTGTGCAGGCAGATGTCCACCATCTTCTTTTAGCATGTAGCAAGATTAGTTGTATTGAATTAGTCCATACTTTTGCATGAGTTTGTCCAAGCCTAACGATTGCTCTAGATGAAAGGACAGTCATTAAGATCCACCCTCTCTGAACCGTGGATGTCTTCACCTAATTCCATCCCAAGAGCCATGCTCCTGTCATGGCTCAAAATTGCACACAGTGAATGTATATGAATGTATATCAACACTCAATTTAATAGATTTTGAAACCATTTTTAGGCACATTTAAACTCCAAAGTGTTTACCTTTCTCTCTTCTGGAGTGAAACGTCACTGCTGGAATGTAACACTGATTTGCCACTGACCAAGTGCACTCATTATGTAAGACATAAGTCAGAAAGCTTAAAGCTGGCTCTTTAAAATCACTGACAAATAAATGAAGCATAAAACTATCTCAGTGCACTTTGGCTCAATTTTCAGTATTTTCCGTTGAATGTGTTGATAGAGGCTGTATGATCCCCTTGCTGCTATTATCAATGCTGCAGGAGGTTACCAATGATAGCCACTCACTTTGGCAGCTTTGCTCTGCAGCTGTCTCCACATCTCAGGATAGTAACCAAGACAAGTCTTGGGTCAGACACTGAGAAAAAAAACATGACTCCCTCTCTTCCTGGAGACGGTGTTACATCTAACGGAACGACATATTAAGAAAATGCTCAACTGCACACATGACACTGATCCACCTTGTGTCAAGTTTGCAGTCACACAGGGAGAGTGAGTTAATGGCTTCATGTCATTAAACTGGTCGTTGCAGATCAGTTGTGCCAACTCCTCCCTCTAGTGGTGAAAAAGATGCAGGTTGTTTGACCTGTGGAGTTGTTTCTTTAGAATACGCAGCTCAGTAGTTACAGGATTATTTTTTTGTGGTTAAAAATAGGTAACATGAGATATGACAAATTGTGTGTTGAATGTTCCTCACACTCCACACTCAACCATGTTTCAAGTCCTGCCACTTGTTTTATATTTACTTTTGTTTTATTGCTTTCAATTTGTAGTATCATTTTTCCTTTAAGATCAATGATGTTAAAATGGTAAAGTATCAGTGTAGCTATTTTATTTATTCTGATTTTAATCCAGGTGTCCATTGTGACATCAGGCCAGATGGAAACTAGTGCCTTTATTTAACCCTTTATTTATGGATGCACCATGGCTTTCAATTTAGGGTTAAATGAAGACACTGATCACATTCCTTTCTTGTGGCTTGATTAGTTTTGTTTTGGGGGGCTTAGCATGAATACATTTAATCTAATTAATTGTTTAATTTCAAATTAAACTATATCAGTGTGGCTTTTATCCAGGTACTCTTGCTTCCTCCCACAGTCCAAAGACATGCAGAGTGGGATTAGGCTCGTTGGAGACTCTAAATTGTCTGTAAACTCTGTGATAGAATTGTGACCTCTCACCCCAAATCACCTGGGATTGGCTCCAAAATCTAACGCTGAGATGTGAAAATACCCCATGGCTTAAGTCAAATTCTTCAATCTGTAAAACAGTGAGAAATCTAAGAAGGGAAAAACAACAAATCTGATACATGGAAACAATCACACTGTGCCCTTTGCTGTCACTGACTGTTTCCCTGTCAAACTGGACAGAGATGCTGCGCTGCAGAGAGCTGTGGCTTCTGTAGGACTGTGTGAAGTCAGCATGAGGTCTGCTAAGTCACTCTGTCCAGGAGAGTATTGGCTGTCATTCAAGACAAGTAAAAAGGTCAAAATCCATACTCAGAAGCATGGCGTGAAACACTTTAATGACTTTTCTGGTGGCCAGTTCACCTTCCCAGGAAGGCTTTGACAGACAGGACTGTAGAGAAGCAGCAGGTACAGACCAAGTGCCCTTTAACTGAGGCATCCGTCACCGTGCCAACGCGGCCAACATCGCCAAACAACCACTGCCAGCTCTGCCTCCGTACAAGGAAACATGATATAAACTGAGCTTTTAGAAAATGCTGCAAACAGTGCATGATTAAAACATGTAGAGACAAAGATTTGTGGAATTTATGTGAGAGCAGTTTCTAAGCTGGAATATAATTGTGGGTGACTGAATGAAAAAAAAAAAACCTTGCAACATATGCACTATATCTGGTGTGATTTTGCATCGAGAAAATTAGTATTTGCAGTAAGAGAACATTTTGTGTGACCTTTTGAGCATCTCACATTTTTAAAATGTCAAGTTAAAAAGTTGTTTTTCTCCATTCATGAAGATAAATAATTCTGACATATTTCATTATATAGTTTCAAAGTGCTAGCGTTTTTCTCCTAACATCCATCATTTCAAATATGATGTAATCTCATTTAGTTGAGGCTTGCATTTGATTTCTTATTTTGATTCAATATTAATGTATGGTTCCCTCCCTGTTTCATAATACGTGTAGGTCGACATTTATGATTTCCACAAAGACATCAAGTCTGATGTCTTTACTCTGTATGAAAATTGTGCATTTATACAAAGCAATTTTTCTAACTTTACTGCTTGAATTTTTCCTTCATCCTGACAGACTTGTGTTCTCTGCCACCTGCTTGTGTCCCACTCGTCCAATGAACGTCTGACCCCAGTTTGTGACAGACTGTGCTGCATGTCTCCCAGGACTCCCGCTGTCCCGGTAGATGAGTCTTGTGTCATCTTCCTCGCGACAGAGAGGTGACATCGTGCCAGGTGGCCCCTGGTAACCTCTGAGTGCTGTCACTGGTGAGTCACACACACACACACACACACATGCAAACAAACAATGGTGCAGACCATCTGGATGAAAATAATGGCTGCAATCATGTTTGCTTTGCTGCTTTTTGTTCTTGTGTGCTGTGTCAAAACATGACCCTTCCTGTTTAATCAGTGTTTAACTCACAGTATTCAAGAGTATGACAAATAATTCCACTCCAAAAGTGAATGTCTTCTTTCCGGCCTCACTTTTATATCCACAGTCGGGGTAAAATCTGACTCTTTGAGGCATTTGTGGAACAAATACTGTTCATACACCTATCTTTCTGGAACAGTGAGTCTGCAGTCATACTGTGCTGCGTCAGTGTGTTAATATGTGTAACTGTGTTTTTGAATAAAGCCGGTATTCTTAATGGAACCTTGTCACTATATTAGTTTAACATTAACTAATGCAGAGCTTTACCTTCCACTGAGGTCGCTCAGTTTCCCACATTCCCTTTTCTCAGTTGTTAAAATATCCTTAATCAGTGTATCACCACCAGTATCTAATAACTCCATTCTTGGGCCTT